>NC_056737.1:1372983754-1373121254 GCF_019279795.1 Protopterus annectens
AGGAAGGAAGATTTTAAGCTTGGCAGGAAACAGAAGGTATGTTTTAAACTGTGCTTTTTTAAGCTCCCTTATTAGTGGCAGAAAAACTTTTCTTTTAGCTATTACCATGGAAGAATAGTCATTGTCAAAACGCACAGTTGTCTCATTAATCTTAACAGGAGCTTTAGCCCAAGCAGATTTAAGAACCATCTCTTTATCAAAAGATGATAGAAATCTAACTATAACTGATCTAGGATAGTTTTGTTAGAGTTAGTATTAGCTATAGATCTATGTGCTCTTTTGATACCAAAAGAGAATGCTTCTGGTAAGTCTAAAGTTTTAGGGAGCCATGTTGTTAAAAAAGAAGTAATATTGTTACCTTCAATATTTTCTGGTAGTCCAAAAATCCTAATGTTATTGCGCCTAGATCTATTTTCCAGGTCATCCAGCTTTGTTTGTAAATGTGTATTTTGTTTCAGCAGAAACTCAATGTTGATTTCCTCTTCTTGTATTCTATTTTCCATGTCATTCACAGCTTCTTCTATGCCTGTCATCTGGATCTTCTGTTGTTGCAGGTCTATATGTAACAAGTCTATTTTTTCTATGAAGGTATCTATTTTAGTATCCATTTTATCCATCTTAGCAGTAAGTTGCTGGATTATAATTATCAGAGACTGAAGTTCTTTCTTGATGCTGGAGTCTTGAGAATTTGTCTTACTGGAACTCATTTCAGACTGATAAACTGACAGGAAAATTTCCAAAGTGATTTCTGACAGGAATATTGTTAAGATTTCCTTTCTTTTTTAGATATAGTTCAAGAACAATATAAAACAAACATATTTAGAAAGAAAATTACTTCAAAAATTAACTTTTTAAGTAATTAATTCCTGTCAGTGTAATGAAATTGGTGGAGCTGAAGAAATCTGCTGCTATCCTGTGTTCATCCTTGGCCACGCCCCCTCTGGCCAGGTTGTCTTCTGACTGCCACTGACTTGCATGGCAAAATACTTATTTCAGTTAGAATGCTTATTTTAGGTTTATTTTATTATTTTCCCCCCGACCCCGTTTGCGCGTCACTGCCCTATGCGCAAGATCGGTGGGGGAAAAAAATGTAATTTACAGTTTGCAATGCCAATGGCCTTCTACTTGGACATTGGCATGGCATGCTTCCTCAAAGATATGTAGCCTTTATTTGGAGCTGTCATAGCTGCGTTTTGTAAATTGCAGAACTGTACTCTGTTACTAACAGAGTACATTTCTGCACACTGAACTCGTCCTGCACGGACGGCTGCCAGCTTCCTGGATCGCATATTACCCTCATTTGCATGATTGTCACCTGCAAATGAGGGTAATTTGCATACAGATCGGTCCATGCAGGTTTAGCCTAAGAGCTCATGTGCACTTCCCGGGAGTTCGTTCCTGGATCGCACGTCGACCATATTGCCGAAAATAGCTCTTAAACTAATCCTGCATGCTATAAAGGGCTTCATAAATCCAGGGGAATGATACAACATCTATATCCACATTCTCAAAATGAAAGCATATCAGAAATAAGTATACCATACTTGGCTCAATCATATTAAAAAAACACTTGCACATCAAAATACCACAACATAATACTGTGCCATAACATAATACTGTGTGTAGTCATTCAATTGTCACTTGGGGCAATTATATACAACATATTACACTTTTTAACATGTAGGGCATTTAAGTTTAGTGTATAAAGTGAAATACCTTTGTATATTTGGATACATCTTGGCCTGAATTTGGAGCAGTAATATATTATTAGCAATACAAGATTTCACTGACAGCTGCTGCTAGCTTGTGCCTTACCAAGTGAATGTGTGGGGTACATTCTTTCTTTCAGACTTTGAATTTGACACACGATTCAATCTTTGTAGACAGAAAATTAAAACATACAGACAAGCTCTTTTGAGTACCTGCACGTTTTATTTACAGACTCTTGGGGTTTAACTGCTTTTGTAATAAATTACTGGCTTAGTTCGTACTGTACCTGGTGGATTTATTTCCAAACAAAAATTCTTATCAAGGGGAGAATCCAAGATTTTGGATTTAACATGCTCAGGCAAGTTCTGCTCCCTTAACAGGGTATGCTTCCTAATAAACCTAGAAAAGTACAATTGTGTACACTTACCATAAATGTAGATGTTGGAGTGTATTCACTGTTGCAGTCATTACATTTGGGTAATCTGCTGGCAGGTTGCCCTCAGTCGGTCTGATTAACAAATTCTTGGGTCCTGCGTCAGTTGCTGTCCCTTCTTCCATGACGTCAGGTAGTCAGGGGTATAAAACATGCAGCCAACGCCATTACATCAGTTTTTCTTGCCCCAGATGTCAGGTGCCCCCCAAATGGGGAGCAAATAAAATTAAAAACACAAAAATATACCTCCAACCAAAAGCAAATACACCAAAAAGATTTTTAAGCATACTAAAAGAAAGTAGAGGTATAGTCAGAGAAAAACAGTGGACTGGAGGGAGGGTAACCAGGACTGCAACAGTGAATACACTCTAACATCTACATTTATGGTAAGTGTACACAACTGTACTATGTTCTTTGTGTTTCACTGTTGCAGTCATTACATTTGGGTTGATTCCCAAAGCTATGGTTGGCAGGAGGAATTTATACAGCATTAGAACCAGTTATGAGGCCCTGCAAGACAGCAGTGGCAAAGCCAGCTCTGGATTTAGAGAAAATTGGTAAACGATAATGCTTGGTAAAAGTATGTACAAAACTCCAGGTAGCAGCTTCTAGAATATCCCTGGTAGGAATACCTCTGAGAAAGGCTGCAGAAGTAGATGCAGCCCTGCTGGAATGAGATCTGATCCCCTGTGGGATAGGTTTTCCATGGTGCTTATAGCAGAAATGAATGCAATGGCTTATCCATTTAGAATTGGTTTGTTTTGAAATAGCCTTCCCCTCTGCCCCAGCAGCAAATGCCACTAGCAATTGTTCAGATTTTCTTTGCAATTTATTTCTGTCCAAGTAGAATCTAAGTTGTCTGTGCACGTCCAAGGAATGCAGAATCTGTTCCCCTTTGTTCTGTGGATTGGGATAGAAGGTTGGCAAATGAATGGACTGGTTAAGAGCATCACTGGAAACCACTTTGGGCATGAAGGATGGATTGGTCCTCAGAGATATCCTGTCCGCATGAAAGATGATGAAAGGCTCCACTGCCATACGGGCCTGTAATACAGATATCCTTCTAGCTGAAGTGATTGCTAAAAGGAAGGCCGTTTTCCAAGAAAGAAATTTTAAGTCTGCAGTAGCAGCTGGCTCAAAGGGAGGTAAAGTGAGATTCTCCAAAAAAAAAGTCCCAGACAGTGGGTAGGAGCTCAAGTTTTTTGCCCCTCTGAGATGCTGCTTGAGCAGGGGATGAGAAAAGAGGGGTGGTTCTGTGTTATAGTGAGCTGAAATAGCTGAAGCGTGGATTTTAATAGAGGAAAAAGACCGGCCCTTGTGAAGCATCTCAGTTAAGTATTGCAAAATCTGAGGTAAATTGGGCACTGCTGTGCTCATCCCTAAAGACTGCTTCCAGGCACAGAAGTTTTTCTATTTGTCAGCATAAGATTTTCTAGTACTAGGTATTCTCGCCTCCAAGATTACATCCATCACAGGTTAGCTGAGGGATGCCAAGGGTGATTTTAAGTGATTAGCCAAGCTGCAAGGTTCAATGTTGGGAGCTGAGGATGCAGAATTTGGTTCTCCTGCTGAGACAGGTGCCATGGAGATATTTGTGACACACTGCACAGGAGTGGGTACCAGTGTAGGCGTGGCCAGTCTGGAACAAGCAAAATCATTTCTGGTTTGTCCTGTTTGACTTTTAGCAGAACTTTTGAGAGCAGAGGCAGAGGGGGAAAGACATAGACTGATAGGTTTTTCCAGCTGAAGGACAGAGCATCCACTTTCCAGGCTTTTTTGGGGGGAGTCCTTGTGCAAAATTTGTCCAACTGGTAGTTTTGGAGGGAGGCAAATAGATCTATGTCTGGGCTCCCCCATTTGCTTGTCAACATGTTGAACATCCGTGGTTCCAGTTTCCACTCGTGTGGGTCCATGAGATTTCTGTTTAGTCCATCTGCCAGTGTATTCAGTTTTCCTGGCAGGAATTGAGCTTGTAGTTGCACCTAATAGCTCAAGGCAGTGTTCCACAATGCCATGGCTAGTCTGCAGAGGGTGTAGGAATGTGTACCCCCCCCTGCTTGTTTATGTACCACATAACCATGGTGTTGTCAGTCTTTACTATTAGTTGTCCTGGAAGAATGTAGTCCTTGAAAGCTGTAGGAGCATTCTGTACAGCTAACATTTCTTTTTGATTGATATGTAGGTGCATTTGATTTGGGTTCCATTTGCCCTGAATGCATTTCCCTGCCAGGTGAGCCCCCCATGCAAAGCCTGAAGCATCTGTAGTTACGGTTTGGGTGGCAGGGGGTAGTGTGAATGGCAGTCCCTTGTTTTGGTGGCAGGCCTCTGCCCATTATAGGAACTCCAGGCGTAGGCAAGGTATGATAGGAATCATTGTTTCCAGGCTGTGACAATGTTGACTCCATAGACTTTTTAAGTACCACTGAAGATTCCTCATATGCAGTCTTGCATATGGAATTAGAAGAATGCAGGAGGCCATGAACCCCAAGGCTTGCAGTATTTGTCTTGCAGATAGCAGGGTTTTTGTGGCCACTTGTTTGAAGTAAGTTACCAAATTAATTTGCTTTTCTGGCATGAGGAAAGCCATCTGGGCAGTTGTATTCAAGCTTGCACCCAGGAATGTAATCTGTTGACAGGATACTAGTTGTGATTTCTTTTCATTTATGGTGTACCCCAGACAAGTTGGAACCCTTTTTACAAACGCCAGATGATTTAGAAGTATGGCCTGGTTTTTTGCCTGAATTAGACAATTGTCAAGGTATGGATATATTTGAATATTTCTTTGCCTGCAAAATGCAATTACTGGAGCCAGGCACTTTGTGAATACCCTGGGCGCAGTAGACAAGCCAAAGGGCAGTGCAGAGAACTGATTATGCAAGTAGCCTGCTTTGAAGCATAGGTATCCTCTGCAAGATTCCCTGATTAGGATTTGCAGGTAAGTTTCTTTTAAATCTAGAGGTGCCAACCAGGCATCTTTGCCTAGCATAGAAAGTAACTGGTGAAGAGTCAAAATCTTGAATTTTGGAATGTCCAGTAGACAGGTCCAGAATTGGATGCCATGATTTGTCTTTTCTGGGTACCAGGAAAAGCCTGGAATAGAAACGTTGTCCCTTATCCTCTTCTGGTACCGGTAGAATAGCCCCCAGGTTTAAGAAGGAAAGTACTTGTTTTTGAGCCTCTGCCCACTGATTTGGGGTCAGGTCTGGCCACCTGTTTGGATTTGGCAACATGTGGAAATGAAATCTGTATCCCTGGGACACTATATTTAAAACCCATTTGTCCTGGGTTACGAGTTCCCAGTTTTTTGCATGAAGAGCAACCTTTCCCCCCAAAGGGGCGGCTAAAAGATAAGTGCTTGGTAATTTTAAAGGAAAGTCATTGGGACTGTTTACCATAGGGGGGTGCCTTGTTAATTTCCAGATTTGGAAGTGGATGTCTCCCATTGCTTGGTTCCGAGTCCCCTGGGACTGAAACCTGGTGCTTTTGGTGCGTCTGGGTTTGGCTTGATAGGATCTGGAAGGAGCTGGAAAGGACCAATTCTTAGTAGGCCAGTGCCTACTAAATCTTGGAGGTTGCACTTGTAAGAAATCTTTTAGTTTGCATAGATTTAGCTTTCTCTTCCATCTTTTTTAGAACTTCTTCAGCCTTATTGCTAAACAGGCAGTCCTGTTTTAAAGGAGCATTCAACAATTTCATTTTAACATGATCAGGCAGAGATTGCTCCTTAAGCCAAGCATGCCTTCTAAGCACAGACCCAGTAACAGCAGCCCTACAAGAGGCCTCTAAAGAATAAAAACCAAATTGCAAAGTATGTTTTCCAACTTGTTCAGCAGAATGCAATAAATCTGTAAATCTTTATTTTCCACACAGTCAGAAATCAACATTATTTTCTGTTTAAGCAGTCCAATAATATGCTGTTGATATTTTAACATATGAAATTGGCAGTTTAAAGCCCTGATTGCCAAGGTTGCAGAAGTATAAACCTTTTTACCCCATCTATTCAGCGCCCTGGAGTCTCTATCAGAAGGGGTAGGATTTTTAGCAGTAGAAGCCTTAATGTCCTTGGGCCCCTGAGAAATGGTTTCTGGATCCGCAACAGGATTTTTGAAAAGGAACTTGTGGGACTCAGGAACCCTGTAGTATCGGTCAGGTTTACTAGGAGCCGGAGGCAGAGAATCAGGGGCCATACTGGATTCTGATAACACATCATCAACAATGTCTAGTACAGGAGGTATAGCCAAAGGCCTATGCTGAGGTAGAAGGAAATCCCTAAGCCTCTTTT
The DNA here is from genome assembly GCF_019279795.1 of Protopterus annectens. Taxonomy (NCBI): domain Eukaryota; kingdom Metazoa; phylum Chordata; order Ceratodontiformes; family Protopteridae; genus Protopterus; species Protopterus annectens. The sequence continues at coordinate 1,372,990,180 of NC_056737.1, forward strand.
CTGATTCAGAAAATTCCTGACTTTCCCAGTGGAAATGCTCCCTTAAGGTATGTAAAGTTTCCCCAGAAGAAAAGTCCTCTGGGGGGATGCATAGGGGATGGAATCCTCTGCATCAGAATCCTCATAAGTAGGTATGGACAAATTTATTTATTTATTTTATTTATAGTTGATTTACCAGGATTGTCCATTGGGCCTGAAGAACCCGTTTTCAATGGAGTCCTGGGGAGAAAAGCTCCAGAACAAAGATAAAAAAAGATTTCAGATTTTCACACTTTTACACTTACAATCATAGTAAAACAGATGGTCAAAAAAAGTGGTAACAAAACTATACAGTGGTTGACAAATGTATACAATTGTGGGTTCAAGACAAAAAAAAACAAAGGACAGGTGGTTACAATGCAAATAATCTAAGGTTTAAGCAGCAGCAAATAGACTACTTTGGTTACATTGTGTATGATATAGCATTGCTGTAGTAAATATGTAGTATCTTGAGTGGAATAGTAGAATTTAAGAATTATTAGGTGTTATTGCATTTGCTTATTTATAGTATCTGGTTATATATAATATGGTTGCCTGAAGGGAACAGGCTAGGCTATGAGGGGTGGGAGCAGGAGCATTCCCAGGAGGATGTGAAGTGTGCATGCAGAGATTTTTTAAAAGCTGGGAGGTTAGTAGTGGTACAGATGGAGAGGGGAAGGGAGTTCCACAGGCGTGCCAGGGAAACAGGTTTTTCCCTGGAGAGTGAAGAGGTTTATACAGTTCTATCAGATTTTGGTTATTAGATCTTAGGAGTCTTTGTGGCATGTGCATTTTAAAGATGGAGCTGAGTGAGGGACAGAGGGATGGATGGAATATGAGTTTGTGTGCAAAGGTGAGCTGAGTAAAGGAGAGATAGTTAGGAAGCTCAAGCCAGTTTAATTTGTGGAGAGATACACAGTTATGGGTAGATGCTTTGTGGCTAGTGGCAAATTTGGCACTTTTATTATAACAGGAGGACAGTTTTGTTTTGAGGGATGATTGAAGGTTTGTTAGAAGAGGAGCGCCATATAGAATGGAAGGCATGAGGAATGTTGTAGCAAGAGTGAGCTTAGTAGATGTAGAGAGGAATCGATTTTGTCGCTATAGCATGCCAAGTTTGTAGTGAGTTTTTTTTTTATGTTTAGTTGTAGATGGCTATTGAATTTGAGCTTGTCATCTATCTGGACCCCTAGCAGTTTGGTTTCAGATACTAGTTCAAGAGGTGTGTTGTTTTGGCTGATGATAGAGAGTAGATTTCTGTCAATGGTTGTGTTTTTTGAGGGAGTGAGTACCATAAGTTTGGTTTTTGATGCATTGAGTGCTAAATGATTGTTTTTCATCCACTGTTCTGTGGTAGAGAAGGCATCTTGAGTTAATTTTAAGAGTGGGAATGGATGTGGCTGCGCAGATAATTGTAGAATCATCTGCATATTGAATAAGTTCGGCATGGGGAATTGAGTGAAAGAAGTCATTTATGAATATATTGAAGAGGAGAGGACCCAAGATGGAACCTTGGGGGACACCAGTGGGTGTGTTCAGGAAGGAGAAGGTGGCTGTTTTCCATTTGACAGCTTGTTGCCTAAGGGAGAGATAGCTGGTGAACCAATTGAGAGAGGCAGGGGATAGGTTTAGGTTAGATAGTTTAGTTAGGAGAAGGCTGTGAGATATAGTATCAAAGGCTTTAGAGAGGTCGAGAAGGAGGGTAGACACAACAGAGCCGGAATCTCGGGCTGTATTTACAGTTTCCTGGAAGGAAATGAGGGCAGTCATGGTGCTGTGGCCGGGTCTGAAACCGTGTTGTGTGGAAGTTAGTAAGTTATTGTCTAGGAGATAGGGAAGGAGTTGGAGATGGATACATTTTTCTAAGAGTTTTGATATAGGAGAAAGGCTGGCGATGGGACGGAAGTTAGTGATATTGTTATTATTGCCTCCTTTGTGCAAGGGTATGATGAAAGCTCTTTTCCAGAGTGTGGGAACAAGACCTTCCTGGATAGAGCGATTTATTAGGATGCTGATGGGGAAGGCAATGGCTTTGGCGGATATGTTGAGGAAGGATGAGAGTATGCTATCAGGTGCATTAGTACATGGTTTTAGCTTTTGCAATAGTTTTTTATGGTAGAGGTAGGGATGGATTTTAGGGAGAAAGGTGGGAGTTGAGAGGTAGGAGTTGAGGGGGGAGGTAGGAGGAGGGATGCAGGTGTAGGTGGTGAGGGGTTATTGGATTAGGATGTGGTTAGTTTAGAGACAGAGTCTAAGAAGAAAGAGTTGAATTGGGTGGCCAGATCGATATCTGGAGCATTTGGGTCTCGGGCTTGGGTTTTCTACTGAGCCAGGTTTTAGGATTTATTGATGCCTTTCCAGAATTTTTGAGGATTGGTTTTATGGTTGTTTTGGAGTATGGAGTAGTAGTTTTGACAATCTATAGTGATAAGCTTTTTAACTTTGTTGCGAAGAGTTCTGAATTCATTAAGGGTAGAGGGAGTTTTATTTCTTTGGTAATATGCCCAGGTTTTGTCTCTAAGTCGCATGGTAGTTAGTGTGTTTTTTGTTAGCTAGGGGGCAGTATTGGTTCGTATTCTTTTGTTTTTTTTGGGGGGGCGAATCTATCCAGGAGATTTAAGAAAGCTGTACTGAAGTATGCAACAGCATTATCCAGGGGTAGGGTTTTTAGTGGGTTCCAATTTATTGATTTTAGGGAGTCTGAGAAGGTTACTGGGTTGAAGTTTTTTAGGTTGCGAGTGCTGATGTAATTATGTGTTGCTTGTAGTGGGCATGGAAGACATTTAGTGAAGATGGGAAGATGGTCACTGAGGGAGTCAGGTAGAGTTCCACTGTCGGTGTAATAGTGGGGATGAGAGACTAAAATCCAATCTAAGGTGCTGCCACTGGAGAAATCTTTAGAGGGCCTGGTAGTCAGGTTGATGAGCTGAGAGTATTTATAAAGGTTAATGTTTAGGGGGTGTGTGGAGGAATGAATGGAAGACCAATTAATATTTGGTCACCCATGATAATAGTTTCATTGCTGATATTGATAGAAAGCCAAAATAGGATGTCTTCTAGTACTGAGACATTGTCACCAGGGGGATGTAAAGTGATACTATGCAAATGTGTTTGTGTTTATTTAATTGAAATATACCTAATACTAGTTCTGCATTGGAGAAATTTGGAATGGGTTTGTTATAGGGAGTAATGGATAGGGTGGATGAATAGAGTAACGCTACCCCGCCACCCTTTTTATGGGTCCTGTCTTTTCTGATTATTGAGTAGTTCGGTGGCAAAACGTCGGTGTCTTTTATATTAGGTCTTAGCCAGGTTTCAGAGATAGCTAAGATGTCAGGTTTGTTGTGGAAAAGCCATGCATGAAGGTTAGGGATTTTGTTCACTATGCTTTGGGCATTTAGAGAAGCTAGTAAAATGGATTTGGATGTAGAGGTAGTGGTGACTGGGCCTGGGTTAGGGTGTATGTCACCAGATAAGAGTATGGTTGTAAGGTGTTCGATTAAGGTAATAAGGTGTTTGGATTGTGTTGTTTGAATGTTGTTGGTTTTCAGATATTTATGGATGTTGGAGGTTAGGGAGGGACTAAAGAGTTTATAAGAAGTGTTCAGTTTGTAGTGAAAAAATAGATGGGAGTTAATGGGATAAAGTTCAGGGGTAATTGTGATAAATGGTTGTAAGTGAGAAGACGGGAGGGAGCTAGTAGAGTGAAAGGGTGGTGAATGATTGGTAGTGTTGGGTTGGGTAAGGTAGTGGGTGTAAGTAAAGATGAGAAGTAATAGTAGTTGGATTATGAATGATATGTGTTTTGTAGTCATGTTATGGTTTTAATAAAGTCTTGTATGTAGTGTAGGGAAAAAGGGTGTGAAATATATATAGTATTATAAGATATGAAGGGAGATGTGATGAGGTGTGTCATGAGGGAGGTGTTGCTAGTGAAAAAGGGTGGAGTGTAGTATTTGGAAAGTGAGTAGGGAAGGATTGTGGTGGAGGGAGGGGGTTAGAGGAATGTAGTGGAGAAGGGGGAGTGGTGTAATGGGTAGAGAGGAAGTAGGGGTGGTTAGTATAGTTTGAGAGGAAGTGGGAGTGGTTAGGATAGTATAAGTGGAGATGCACTGGGGGTGGGTGGAATTTGGGGGTAGGGGAGCAGAGTGAGCCCGCAGGGTGAACGGAGCGGGATACACCTAAGGAAGGTAGGCAGCAGGACAGTGTGAGAAACAATCAGTTTGCTGGAGGTAAGTACAGAGGTAAGCAAGGTGGTAAATGTGACTCGGAGTGCAGTATAAAGGAAAAAGGAGAAGACAGAAAGTAGAGGCAGAATGGGTAGAGCTGCAACTTAGCAGTTAGTATTGAGAAAAATGTTAAAGTGGTATTGAAGTGCGTGGGAAGGAGTGAGGGAAGATGATTAAGTAGATGGGTAGACTCTGCCCCCTAGTGGACAGAACCTGAATTAGTAAGAGAGGAACCACTAGGCAGACCAATAGGTTAAAGGAGGAAAGCAGCTCGGGTATAGGAAAAAGCACCAGGGATGAGGCAGGTATTAGGGGACTACCCAGTAATAAGGGCAAGGCTGCAGGCTACTCTGGTTGGGACCCTTCACTAGCACCAGGCAAGTGATAGAACAATCATCTCACATCAAATGCAGTAGTGATTGTAGCATGTTACATACTTTTAGATTTGTTTTTCTCTAGGTCTCTCTTCTGGGAGAAAGAGTAGGACTGTCCCTGTAGGGAGTCAGGCAAACTAGGTGAGCCTTGCTATCCAGAGAATGATCTTGGAAGTCCAGGAGGGCTGAGCCGGTAGGCAAGGCGAGTTTAGGAGAAGAGGCCGAAAAATTTTAGATTTGTTTTTCTCTAGCTCTCTCTTCTGGGAGAAAGAGTAGGACTGTCCCTGTTGGGAGTCAGGCAAACAAGGTGAGCCTTGCTATCCAGAGAATGATCTTGGAAGTCCAGTAGGGCTGAGCCGGTAGGCAAGGCGAGTTTAGGAGAAGAGGCTGAAGAGTGGGAGTGAGAGGTAGCAGACCAGGAGCATGCAGCAGCCACGAGAGGAACCAGGAATTTAATCCAGTTCATTAGAAGAATCAGAAGAAACAGAGTCCTGGTCAGAAGATTCATAGTCAAGCTCAGCCCTAGGCCTCTTAGAAGGGGGGGGGGGGTTGACTACCCCTGATTAGAGTAATAAGATCTTTCAGCCATTTTGATCATTTGATTTTTAGGCATAGGGGCCTGAACATGTGGCCTGGGTGACGTTTTTTTAGACATAGATCGAGATTTATGCCTTAGTATAGAAGGTGGAGTCGGTTTAAAATGCAAGTCTGTAGGCCTGAATACACCCTCAGAAGACGGGGCCTGCACAGCGGCTCCGGACCCATCCAAAGTAGAGACATCCACGGGTTCCATAGATGAAGCATCTCGTGGCATACCAGACTCTGAATGGGTCTCAGTAGATGTCTGCAAGTCAGAAGTAGCGGGTATCAGGGGCTGCGAAAGCCCCTCACTGAGTACCGGCAAACAGGCGACTGGCTTAGGAGAAGCGTCGTCGGCAGTTTTGGACCTCGACAGCCTCTGTCTTTATCTTTGCGTTTTTTCGGAATCCTGATAGTTGGATGGCTAACAGACGTAATTTCTGGATAATTAAACCGAGAACCGAAATATTTAGAGGCAAAAATGTACCAAAGGGCAAGGAATACATTACAAATGAAAATCTTTATGAGGTATTTGCTTTCCACAAGTAATGCAACTATTAACTTTTACTGACATCGGTAAGGAGCAAGAAAAAGTTTCCCCAATGGGGTACTTAGCTTTAAGTTGAAGACTTCAATTCTGAAACGCGAAAACAAAAATTTCAGGAGTCTGCCGACTGGCACTTGCGAACTGCTTCTGCTTCGGGCACCGCACGGCAAGAAAGACTGATGTAATGATGTCGGCTGCATGTTTTATACCCCTGACAACCTGACGTCATGGAAGAGGGGACAGCAACCGACGCAGGACCCAAGACTTTGTTAATCAGGCCGACTGAGGGCAACCTGTCAGCAGATTACCCAAATGTAATGACTGCAACAGTGAAACAAGAAGAACATCAGCAGACTTCCTAGATGCTTCAACAGCATCAAAATCATAATTGCAAGGAATGGTTTTAATCTGAAAGTAACAGATGTAGATGTCAAAGTCCTTGGTGAGAGCTCCATCCATACCGTTTTGGTCTTCCATCTGGGCCAGGAGAGTTTCCTCGTATTTAATCATATGGAAATGGCAACGCAGAGCCCTCATAGCCAGGGTGGCTGAAGTGTATACTTCCTTGCCAAACCTACCCAGGGTTCTAACCTCTTTCAGCTGGCAAGGGATTCTTAGAGGAACTACCTTTGGCTCCCTTGAGACTAGAAGACACCATCTCAGGGTCTGCCAGAAGGTTCTTAAAAAGGAACTTGCAGGTGTCTAAAACACTACAAAAATGGTCTGGCTTCGTCAGAGCAGGTGGTTGCGAGTCAAGCTGTAAGGAAAAATTCCAGAATGACACGTTCACTCTCTCTAAAATTTGAAGAATGACCAGAGGTTTGTGCCAAGGGAGCCCAAGAAATTCTCTAACTCTTTTCTTCGAGTTGGGTAATCCTGTGCCTAACTGAAGAATGCCTTCATTTTATGAAGCGTCTCGCCAAAAGTAAAATCCTCAGAGGCTGAAGATTAAGCAAGATTTTCACACTCTTGGGTCAGCAAAGGAACTAGAAGAAGTTTGGTATGCATATGCCAATATACCTTGAGTTACAACTATCAGTAAAATCTTGGTGGAAAGACTCGCTCTTTCTTTTCCCAGGAGAGGGTTCTATAGCACAGGATCTGCTCTGGTTAAGCAGTCAAGAACTAAAAATACCCATGAAATTCGCAGCTTGCCTGGCAAGGTCCTGTGGGAGGTCTTAAGAAACTGAGATCCAAAAAGCTCAGGCAGGAACAAGCTGAATATAGCCTTCTTGGCTATAGGTATTGGGGATGGCGTTGGATGTACTCTGCCCAAATCACAAGTAGCATGCACCCTGTCAGCTGAAGCTCCCCCTATCAAAACAAAGGAATTCTGCTCTTCCCTTCAGTAGTTTTGAAACAGACCTCAGAAGCTAGGACCTTCTCATTGATGATCCACAAACAATATTAAAAAACTGTTGAACACAATTATACAATGTTAAGTGAAAAAAACGGGCACATTTAAAGGTGGTTCGTATCGCCAATGCGCTTACATTATTAATACAGAAGCTATTCTTTTAGAAGCTAGGGATAGGTATTTAGCTGGTAGGATTTATAGTACTTGTGATTCTAGTGGAGTGGTTTACATTGCTATGTGCAATAAATGCACAGAGTTTTATGTGGGGAAAGCGGAAAGAAAGTTAAGAAAAAGAATTTATGAGCATACATACAATATATGGAATTGTAATCAGAGAAGTACTTTGTATAAGCACACTCAATTGTTTTATCAGCCAGGTTTTTATGTTTTGTTTTAAAAGAAATACCAAAGGATGTTGGGGGGGGGGGGGGACCAAAACTAAATATAGGGAGGTTTACTGGCAAATGGTTTTGGAAGCCAATAAACCCCCGGGACTTAATGATACAGTTTTCCCTTCCTCCGGTCTTGAAATTAAGGGCAGCTAGATTTTGATTTTTTTTACTTAATTTCTATATGCGCAGGTATTTTATTCACATTTTTTGAAACACTGTTCAATACTTCTTGTTAGATACATATGTACATTATTCATACCATTTGAATTGAAGGAGTGTAATTTTAATTTTATATACAATTTTAAGAAAGGTCAGTAGATGGTGCTGTTGAATAAAGAATTAACAAGTGCTTCTTCGATTTCTAGATCTTTTGATTTTGGTATACATATATATATATATATATATATATATATATATATATATATATATATATATATATATATATATATATATATATATATATATGATTTTAGACTAGTTTTTATTTAAGACATTTTCATATTTTCTTTTAGTGATAGTCGATCATTTTTAAGTTTTGGAAATGTTTAAACCGCATGTATTTTACATGTTCAGTTTAGCTTATACCAAACCTTTTAATTGTTTAACTCATTAACCCCTAGTACCATCTCACAGCACCTCTGTGCTTACATCCGAGCGCGCTGTGAGACTGTAGTAATTGTATGCAGTTACATCAGAGTCCCTTCCACAAGTGCATCTAACTTTACAGACATATTGTAGCTCCACTCTTAAAAAATAAGTTCAAAAAGTACCTGAACTTTTTCAGGTACTTTCTCAACTTACTTTTCAGTGTGGAGTTACCTGTTGCTTATATTTGACTTTTCGAAGAATTACCTGATTTTTGTTGTAAGGTGGAGGTGGGCAGCAGGCAAAAACTGCACCAATGTCATGGAAATGCAAAGGATTACAGATACTGAATGTATAGGGAGCAAGACACAGTTTGGGACTTCATTTCTTATGGTCCACAAACTGTATCTGTATTGGGCTGTTTTATTCCGTTAAACACAGTTGCCCTCTTGAATGTGCTTATAAATCAATAATTTTTTGAAATGCTATTTCCGGTTCTATCCCAGTTGCTTCTGTTGTATGAGATGCCAGTAATCTTCTTTAATCGTTAATGGGCACTAAAGTTGTTGGGTCCAGTTTGTGCGTTGCTGTGTCTGCTACTATTGTGTTCTTGCAAGTGGGAGTCAGGGAAGGGAAAGAAAAAAAAAGAGTTTAGATATTTTTTCTGTCTACCAACTTTACTGCCTGGCCAATCAGAGGAAAGACAAGGAGTGACTGTATTTACTGTCCGGAGGGCTGTAGTTTGAATTCCAGCTCGTAGTACTCTTAGCTGTGTCTGTGTAACTTTCTTTTGCTTAGACCGCATACTGCAACTCCCATGATTCTCTGTGCCGGTCTAGCAGAAGAAATGTAGTGTGTATTTTTTCCATTCAGCTGATGGATATTACTCAGAGCTGTAAGAATGGCAGACTATGAATGGCGAAGTTCGGTGCGTATTTATGCATTAATTAACAAGGAAGAGAAAGTACAATTTTGTACACTTACCATAAATGTAAATGTTCAAGTGTATTCACTGTTGCAGCCATCACATTTGGGTTACCTGCCTGCAGGTAGCCCTCAGCCGGCCTGAATACCAAAGTCTTGGGATTTCTGCGTCGGATGCTGTCGCTTCTTCCATGACGTCAAGTCATCAGGGGGTATAAAACAAAGCAGATGCCATTACATCAGTTTTCTTGCCCCAGATGTTAGGTGCCCCCCAAAATAGGAAGCAATTATATGGTGTGGAACACCCCCAGCAAAATGCAAAAACACAATTTAAGATATACCAAACCAAAAAGGATAGGTGAAAGCAAAGACCATCAGAGGGCTGGAAGGAGGGGTAAAGTACAGTTGTGTACACTTACCATAAATGTAGATGTTAGAGTGTATTCACTATTGCAGTCTTCACATTTGGGTTATCTGCTTGCAGTAGCCCTCAGTCGGCCTGATTATTAAAGTCTTGGGTCCTGCATCGGTTGCTGTCTCATCTTCCATGACACCAGGTAGTCAGGGGTAGCCATTACATCAGTTTTTCTTGCCCCAGATGTCAGGTGCCCCCAAATGGGAAACAAATATATATATATATACAAGGTTACAACTCCAACAAAAAAGCAAATGCACCAAAAAGCTTTAAGCATAGTAAAAAGGAATAGAAGTATAGCCAAAAAAGTCAGGGGGCTGGAGGGAGGGTAACCAGGACTGCAACAGTGAATACACTCGAACATCTACATTTATGGTAAGTGTACACAACTGTACTATGTTCTTCGGGTTTCACTTTTGCAGTCATCACATTTGGGTAGATTCCCAAAGCTAAGGATGGGAGGAGGAATTTAGATAGCATTAGGACCAGCAATAAGGCCCTGAAAGACAGCAGTGGCAAAGCCAGCTCTGGATTTAGAGAAAATTGGCAAATGGTAATGCTTGGTGAAAGTATGTACAGAACTCCAGGTAGCAGCTTCTAGGATGTCCCTGCTAGGGATACCTCTGAGAAAGGCTGTATTTGGTAGATGCAGCCCTGGTTGAATGTGGTCTTATCCCCTGTGGGATAGGTTTTCCATGGTGCTTATAGCAGAAATGAATGCAATGGCCTATCCATTTAGAAACAGTTTGCTTTGAAATGGCCTTCCCCTCTGCAGCAAATGCCAGCAGCAGCTGTTCAGATTTCCTGAGAGGTTTAGTCATGTAAAATCTAAGCTGTCTGTGCGCATCTAAGGAGTGCAGTATACATTCCTTTTTATTCTGTGGATTAGAAAAGAAGGTTGGCAAATGAATGGACTGATTAAGAGCCACAATGGATACTACCTTGAGCATGAAGGAGGGGTTGGTCCTGAGGGACACTGTCTGCATGAAAGATGATTAAAGGCTCCACTGCTTTAAGGGCCTGTAAGTCAGACACCCTTCTTGCTGAAGTGATGGCTAAAAGGCTGCTTTCCAAGAAAGGAATTTCAACTCTGCATTTGTGGCTGGCTCAACAGGAGACAGAGCGAGTTTTTCCAATACAAAGTTAAGGTCCCAGGCTGGAGTTGGGGCTCTCCTGCATGGTCTTAAGTTTTTGGCCCCTCTGAGGAACTGCTTGAGCAGTGGATGAGAGAAGAGGGGTGGTTCTGTGTTGTAATGAGCTGAAATGGCTGAAGCATGAATTTTGATGGAGGAAAAGGAAAGGCCCTTGTGAAGCATCTCAGTTAAGTATTAAAGAATCTGAGGTAAATTGGGCACTGCTGTGCCCATCCCCTGAGTTTGGTTCCAGGAACAAAATCTTTTCCATTTTTCAGCATAAGATTTTCTAGTACGAGGCCTCCTTGCCTCCAGAATGACATCCAACACTTGCTTACTGAGGGATGGTAACTGAGTGATCAGGTAATTAGCCAGGCTGCCAGGTTCAGGGTTTGAAGCTGAGGGTGCAGAATCTGGCCCTCCTGCTGGGACAGCAGGCTAGGGGTCTGAGGCAGGTGACATGATGCCAGCAGTGACACACTGCGCAAGAGGGAGTACCAGTGCTGGCGTGGCCAGTTTGGTGCAATCAGTATCGTCATTGGTTTGTCCCGTTTGATCTTTAGTAGTACCTTAAAGAGGAGAGGCACAGGAGGAAAGGCATAAACTGATAGATTTTTCCAGGTGATGGACAGGGCATCCACTTTCCAAGCTTGTTTGTGGGGAGTCCTTGTGCAGAATTTGTCCAATTGGTAGTTCTGGGGGGAAGCAAGCAGGTCTATCTCTGGGCTCCCCCATTTGTTTATCAACATGTTGAATGTCTTTGGTTCCATTTTCCACTCGTGTGGGTCCATGAGATTTCTGCTTAGTTCATCTAGCAGTGTATTTAGTTTGCCTAGAAGGAACTGAGCTTGTAGGTGCACTTGGATGCTCAAGGCTGTGTTCCACAGAGCGATGGCTAGTCTGCAGAGAGGATATACGTGGGTTCCTCCCTGCTTATGTACCACATAACAGTGATGATATCAGTATTTACCATTAATTGTCCTGGAAGAATGTGGTCCTTGAAGGCTGTCAGAGCATTCTGTACAGCTAACATTTCTTTTTGATTGATATGCAGGTGCATTTGACTTGGGTTTCATTTGCCCTGAATGCACTTCCCTACCAAGTGGGCCCCCCATGCATAGTCTGATGCGTCTGTTAGGGTTTAGGCAGCAGGGGGTAGAGTGAATGTCAGTCCCCTGTTTTGGTGGCAGGCCTCTGCACACCAAAGGAACTCTAACTGTAGGCAAGATATGGTAGGAATCATTGCTTCTTAATCATGAGAATCTTGACACCATAGGCTTTTTAGATACCATTGCAGTTTCCTCATATGCAGTCTTGCATATGGAATTAGGAGAATTTAGGAGCCCACGAACCTCAAAGCTTGCAGTATTTGTCTTGCAGATATCAGATTCTTTATGGCCATTAGTTTGAAGTATGCTGTCAAATTAACTTGTTTCGCTGGCGTGAGGAAAGCCATCTGGGATGTTGTTTTCAAAGCTTGCTCCCAGGAATAAAATTTTTGGCAGGGTACAAGATGTGATTTCTTTTCGTTTATGGTGTACCCCAGAGAAGTGAGCACCTTTTGTACAAACGCCAGATGATTCAATAGTATTTCCTGGCTTTCTGCCTGAATTAGACAATCGTCCAGGTATGGGTATATCTGAATATTTCTTTGCCTGCAAAACGCAATGACTGGAGCTAGGCACTTTGTGAATAACCTGGGCGCAGTAGATAAGCCAAAGGGCAGTGCAGAGAACTGATAATACATGCAGCCTGCTTTGAAGCGTAGGTATTTTCTGCAAGATTCTCTGACTGGGATGTGCAGGTAGGCTTTCTTTAAATCCAGTGCTGCCAACCAGGCATCTTTGCCTATCATGGGAAGCAACTGGTGAAGAGTTAGCATCTTGAATTTTGGGATCACCAAAAAAGTGTTTAGGATAGAGAGATCCAGAACGGGACACCAGGAGTCATCTTTTCTGGGCACCAGGAAAAGTCTCGAGTAGAAACCTTGTCCCATTTCCTCTTCTGGGACAGTTTGAACAGTCCTTATACTTGAGAGAGAGAGAAAGTACAGTTTTGTACCTACCATAAATGTAGATGTCCGAACAGGATAGCATCTGCAGTCATAACAAATGGGTTGTCTTGTCGTCAGGCAGCCCTTCGGTCGGCCGGATTCCAAAGTCTGGGTCTGGCCTCGGCTGGTGTCGCACTTCACCCGATGTCATCTCTCCTGGTCTTCGGGTATAAAGGCATCAGCCGACGCCATTTTCCTCAGTGTTTCTTGCCCCAGATGCCAGTTGCCCTCTTGGAAAACTAAATTTTGGATAAATGCCAATGTTTCCAAAAAAAATAGTAGGCAAACACAAAAAATAAGCATGCATGTACATATATACAAACAAATACACCATAAGAGATCCCCCCCTAGCTAGCTATTAGGAGGGTAAATACCCTAGGAGTACCACAGAGGGGAAGGAGGGTGGGTAATCCTGACTGCAGATGCTATCCTGTTCGGACATCTACATTTATGGTAGGTACAAAACTGTACTATGTCCTTCAAGGATGCATCCGCAGTCATAACAAATGGGTAGAATACCATAGCCAAACTAGGGGAGGAGGTAGAAGAATTATGGTGTAGTTAGGATCCCTTGCAAGACAGCAGTGGCAAACCCTGCTCGGGATCTAGAATATAGAGGTAAGTTGTAATGCTTGGCAAATGTATGCACGGAGGTCCAAGTAGCCGCCTCAATAATGTCCTTGGTAGCCACTCCTCGAAAGAAAGCTGTGGTAGTGGCTGTAGCCCTTGTAGAGTGAGGTCTTATGTTCTGTGGAATTTGCTTTCCATGGTAGGAGTAACAGAATCTTATGCAATTTCCTATCCATTTAGAGATGGTCTGTTTGGAAATTGCTTTTCCTTCCCTTCCTGTTGCATAGGCTACTAAAAGCTGGTCAGTTTTTCTGTTACCTTTGGTTCTGTCCAGGTAGTAGCGTAACTATGTACATCCAAGGTATGCAGCAGTCTTTCCCCCCTGTTCTGTGGTTTGGGAAAGAAGGTAGGTAGGTGGATTGACTGGTTTAGAGACACTCTGGATACCACCTTAGGCATAAATGTAGGGTTAGTTCTCATGGACACTCTATCTTGATGGAAGATTAGGAAGGGTTGTACTGCCATTAAGGCCTGTAGTTCCGAAACCCTTCTTGCTGGAGTAATTGCCAGTAGGAAAGCAGTTTTCCATGATAGGTGTTGAAGATCTGCTGTTGCTGCTGGTTCAAATGGAGGGAGTGTCAATTTTTCTAGCACAAAGTTCAAGTCCCATGCTGGTAATGGTGGTTTCCTAGGAGGTTTTACATTCTTGATTCCTCTGAGGAACTGCCTGAGTAAAAGATGTGAGAAGACAGGGGGATCGAAGCTGTATTCTGCAGAAATAGCTGATGCATGTATCTTGATGGAGGAATAGGACAGGCCTGTATGTAGAAGCTCTGCCAAGTACTCCAGGATGTTAGCAATGTCTATCTTTGACATATTTTCCTCTTTCAGTACTCCAAATGACAAACCTTTTCCATTTTCCTGCATAGTTCCTTCTTGTTGAAGGTCTGCGGGCTTCAAGGATAATGTCTTTCACCCTTTGGGATAAATCTGGGTTAGTTGCTGTTATGTGATGTTCCAGGCAGTCAGTTGCAGAGTTTTTAAGTTTGGATGCATGATGTTGTAGTTGTTCTGAGTTAACATCAAAGGCATCAGGGGTAGTGTCCACGTTCTCCCCTGAGACATGCTCCTCAGCAATGGATACCAGTGTTGTCTTGGCCAATTTGGGGCTATCAGAATTATCCTTGGACGTTCCTCTTTGATTTTCAGTAGTACCTTGTGCATCAAAGGAAGAGGTAGAAATGCATATGCTGTCAGGCCTTTCCAACTGAAGGATAGAGAGTCCACCTTCCATGCTAGTAGGTGGTATGTCCTTGTGCAGAATTTCTTGAGCTGGTGATTGAGTGGGGATGCGAATAGGTCTATTTGTGGCATTCCCCATTTCATTGTGATGGCCTTGAAGATGTCCGGGTGTAGCATCCATTCGTGAGCATCCGAGGTAGTTCTGCTTAACATGTCTGCTAGGATGTTTTCTTTTCCCGGTACAAATATTGCCTGTAACTGGATGTTGTAGCTCAGAGCCATATTCCAAAGGTCCAGAGTCATTCTGCATAGGGGGTATGAATGAGTGCCTCCCTGTTTGTTGATGTACCACATGACTGTGGTGTTGTCTGTCCTTATCATTAAATGGCCTTCTTTGAGGAATGGTCTGAAATTCTGGATTGCTAGTTTTACTGCCAGCATTTCTTTTTGATTTATGTGCAGGTGCAGCTGGTCTGGAGTCCATAATCCTTGTATGCATTTGTCCAGCATGTGTGCCCCAGCCTAGGTCTGAGGCGTCCGTTGTGATGGTTTGGCTTGCTTGAAAGTTGTGAAAGGGCAAGCCTGGGTTTGACTGGCATGCTTGAGCCCACCATAGGAACTCTTGTTTCAGGCATGGGATTAGTGGGATTTCGGTTTCTAAGCTGTGCCTGTGTTGAGACCATAAATTCTTTAGGTACCACTGTAGCTTTCTCATATGCAGTCTGGCATGGGGACCAGGATTATGCATGATGCCATGAAGCCCAAGGCCTGCAGTACTTTTCTTGCTGTTAGTTTGTTCTGCTTTGTTAATGTCAAGTAGTAAAGAGGGATTTGTTCTTGTTTTTCTGCAGTTAGGAATGCCATCTGTTTTACTGTGTCCAATTCCGCACCCAAGAATGTTCTTGTTTGGGATGGTATCAGTCTTGACTTTTTTAAATTGACTGTGTATCCCAGGGCTTGTAGTAAGCAAATGACTCTTTGTAAGTCTTTTGTCAGCTTGCTTTTGTTGTCCGCTTGTATCAGGCAGTCGTCCAGGTATGGATAAATTTGGATTCCCTGTAGCCTGCAATGAGCGATTACTGATGCCAGGCATTTTGTGAATACTCTGGGCGCAGTAGATAAGCCAAAGGGCAATGCTGAGAATTGATAATGCTCTGATCCTGCAAGAAATCTGAGGTATCTTCTGCAATTTGGTCGTATGGGGACGTGCAGGTATGCCTCCTTGAGATCTAGAGTTACCAGCCAACACTCCTTGCCCAGCATGGGAAGAAGTTGCTGTAGGGTCAGCATTTTGAATTTTGAGACAATGATGAATGTGTTTAAGACGGACAGGTCGAGAATAGGTCTCCAACTTTTCTTTTCTTGGTACTAGGAAGAGTCTGGAGTAGAATCCTTTGCCCTGTTCTGTTAGTGGTACTCTTTCCACAGCTCTCATCTTTGTTAATTGAGCTATCTGCTTTAGAGCTTCTGTTTTTGATTTGGAGGTAGGTTTGGCATTCCTCTTTTTACTGGTAAGGTGTGGAAGTGAAACCTGTAGCCTTGGTCTATGGTCTGCAAAATCCACTTGTCTTTTGTGATATAGTGCCAATTTTTTGAAAATAAGGCTAACTTTCCACCTAAAGGTGCTGCTATTTGTTCCCTGGTAGGCGGTGTCAGAGCCAAGTCACTGTGATTGTCCTGTTGCAGTGGCAGTGGTTGTGTCGATGCCTCGCTGGTTATTGCCTTGCCACTGGCGTCCTCTGTAGGCACCTCCTCTGGATTAATTTCTGCCTCTGGCACGTCTATTCCTGCCTCTCTGAGATTTTGAGGAGTGGGGAAAGGACCAATTTTGGAAGGCCAGTTCCTGCTAAACCTTGGGGGCTGAACCTGTAAGAAATCCTTAACTGTTTGTACAGATTTTGCCTTCTCTTCCATTTTCTTCATTACTTGCTGAGCAGGAGTACCAAATAGACTGGCCTTATCCATAGGAGCATCTAAGCTTTGCTTTAACATGATCCGCAAGACCTGTTCTTTCAACCATGCATGCCTTCTTATAACTGTGCCAGTCATGGCTGATCTAAATGAAGCCTCCAGTGCATCATAGCCCCATTTTAAAGAATGGTTACTAACCTGCTGAATGTTATTCACCATTTCTAAAACATATTTCTTATCTAAGGAGTCATCAGAGGACAGTTTCTTAGTTAACTGATCAAGCATAAACTCTTGGTATTGGATCATATGAAACTGACAGTTCAAAGCTCTAGCTGAGAGAGTAGCAGAGGTGTAAACTTTTTCCCCATCTCTAAGGACCTGGATTCCCTTTCAGAAGGAAGAGGGTTTTTTGCTGAGGTCGAAGTTACTGCCTTAGGCCCCTGGGAGATAGTCTCAGGATCTGCAAGTGGGGCCTTGTATAGGTGGTGATGAGTGTCTGGTACCCTGTAAAACCTATCTGGTTTGGCAGGGGCTGGAGGTAAAGTATCAGGAGCAGTGCAAACATCATTAAATGCATCATCCACAACAGGCAGAACTGGAGGTATAGCTAAGGGCCTATGTTGTGGTAAGTGTAGAAAGGTCCTAAGCCTTTTTTTGAATCTGAGAAATCTTGTCCCTGCCATTGGAATTGTTCTCTCATGGCATGTAAGGTTTCCCCAAAGGAAAATTCCTCTGGTGGAGAGGCAGATGGAATAGATTCTTCAGCATCGGAATCTTCATAAGTAGAAAAAGGAGCCTCTGGATGGTCTGTAATGTCTGAGTCATCCAAGAATCATCAGAGGACACTGGCTCTGGGGCTCTGCTCTAGGTCTCTTTTCTGGAGGCTGAGAGGCCCTGTCTGGCGTGAGATTGGGATCCCCTAATTAAAGAGATGAGATCCTCTGCCAAAGTAACCATTTGTGAACTGCAACTGGGCCTGTGTGAGGGGCTTAACAGGCAGTGATTTAGGAGTTTTGGCTGCTTTAGCCCTGGCAAAGGCCTTAATAGACATGGCTGCAGGAGGCCTAGCAGCACCACGTGCTGGGGTAGAGACATCCAAAGGGATGGTGTCTGATAATTCAATAGGAACCACATTAGTAGGCAAAACTTCAGCGCCGATTCAACTAGGGTAACAGGAGCCTCGGTAGTAGTCATGGATTCGCTGAAGATTGACCCATTTGCTCGGTTTCGCCGAAACAGAGACACTCATGATTTGCTTAACCGTGGTTTCGGCCGAAACCATGGACCGCGAGTGTCGGTCTTTTCTTGCTTTTAACAATTTGAGTAGTCGGAGGATCCGGCGGCATAATGTACGCAAAATCTGAGCCGAAAAACTGTTCAGCAACTCCACCACGCCTAAGTGTTCGCCGGTTGAAGGAAGCACAGGCTGCTACGCCGTGGTCTGGGCCTAAACAAGGTAAGCAGTAAGAGTGGAAATCCTTATGAGCTATTTGTTTCCCACAAGTTAAACAATGGTTTACTTTTTCTGACATCGGCTGCGGCAAGAAAGAGTCCCCAACGGGGTACTTAGCTTTTAGAAGTCTTCAAGTAGTATTCGGTAGTAGTAATCTCTGGATCTGACCGACCGCACTTGCGAACAGCTTCTGCTTGGCGCCACGCGGCAAGAAAGACTGAGGAAAATGGCGTCGGCTGATGCCTTTATACCCGAAGACCAGGAGAGATGACGTCGGGTGAAGTGCGACACCAGCCGAGGCCAGACCCAGACTTTGGAATCCGGCCGACCGAAGGGCTGCCTGACGACAGGACAACCCATTTGTTATGACTGCAGATGCATCCTTGAAGGACATCTTGATTTTGAGCCTCTGCCCACTGATTTGGGGGTAGATCTGGCCAACTGTTTGGGGTTGGTAAAGTGTGGAAGTGGAATCTGTATCCTTGGGAAATTATATTTAAAACCCATTTGTCCTGGGTAATGAGTTCCCATTTTTTTGCCTGCAGAGCAATCTTTCCCCCTAAAGGAGCAGTCAGTTGAGAAGGGCTTGGAAGTTTTAAAGTTAAGTCATTGAGACAGTTTACCATAGGGGGAGTCTTACTACTCCCTGCTTTGGAAGTGGGAGCCCCCACTGCTTAGTCCTGTGCGTACCTTGGGACTGAAGCCTGGGTGTTTTCTGCTGGTTCTGGGTTTGGACTGAAAAGGACTGGAAGAGGCAGGAAAGGACCAATGCCTACTAAATCTTGGAGGCTGTACTTGGAGGAAATATTTAACAGTTTGCATCGATTTAGCTTTTTCCTCCATCTTGTTAAGTACTTCTTCTGCTCTGTTGCCAAACAGGCAGTCCTGGTTTAAGGGAGCATCCAGCAATTTAGCTTCAACATGATCTGGCAAAGATTGCTCCTTAAGCCAAGCATGCCTTCTAAGTACAGACCCAGTGACAGCAGCCCTGCAAGATGCCTCTAGTGAATCAAAACCACACTGCAAAGTATGTTTTCTAACTTTTTCAGCAGAATGCATTAAATCCTGTAAATCCTTATTTTCGGCACAGTCAGGAATCAACATCATTTCTGTTTAAGCAATGCAATAATATGCTGCTGATACTTTTAACATATGAAACTGGCAGTTTAAGGCCCTAATGGCGAAGGTTGCAGAAGTGTATACCTTCTTACCTCATCTACCCAGCGCCCTGGAATATCTATCAGAGGGGGTAGGATTTTTCGCATTAGTAGCCTTAATGCCTTTGGGTCCCCTGTGAAATGGTCTCAGGATCCACAGTAGGATTTTTAGAGAGGAACTTGAGAGTCAGGAACCCTGTAATATCTATCTGGTTTTCTGGGAGCAGGAGGAGTCAGGGGCCAAGCTAGATTATGAAAAGGCATCATCAACAATGTCCAGTACAGGGGGACAGCTAAAGGCCTGTGTTGGGGAAGGAGTAAGAAATCCCTAAGCCTCTTTTTAGAAGCAGAGTAATTCTGGCTTTCCCAGAGGAAATACTCCCTAAGAGTATGCAAAGTTTCACCAAAAGAAAAAATCTCTGGAGGGGAAGCAGAGGGAATAGAGTCCTCTGCATCAGGATCCTCATAGGTAGATAAGGATAAATCCTGGTCATCAAGAGGAA
The DNA here is from genome assembly GCF_019279795.1 of Protopterus annectens. Classification (NCBI taxonomy): domain Eukaryota; kingdom Metazoa; phylum Chordata; order Ceratodontiformes; family Protopteridae; genus Protopterus; species Protopterus annectens. The sequence goes on from NC_056737.1 coordinate 1,373,009,622, forward strand.
ACAGAAATTTCAGAATCCTGATCAGAAGAATCATAAGCAAATTCAGTCCTAGGTCTCTTAGAGGGGGAAGGTTGGCTTCCCCTGATTAAAGTAATAAGGTCTTCAGCCATTCTAATAATTTGTTTTTTAGGCATAGAGGCCTGACCATGCGGTCTGGACTTCAGTTTTTTAGGCATGGATCAAGTTTTAGACCTTGAAAAAGAAGATGGAGTCGGTTTAATATGCAAGTCAGTAGGCCTGAATACACCCTCAGAAGCCGGTGCCTGCACAGCGGCTCAGGACCCATCCAAGGTAGAGACATCTGCAGGTTCCACAGTTGAAGCATCTCACGGCATACCGGACTCCAAATGGGACTCAGAGGCCTGCGAATCTGAAATAGCGGGTATAAGGGGCTGCGAAAGCGCCTCACTGAGTATCGGCGAACTGGCGACTAGCTTAGGAGAAGCTTCGTCGGCAGCTTTGGACCTAGGCAGCCTGTCGCTGTCTTGATCTTTGCGTTTTTTTCAGAATGTCGGTAGTCGGGTGGCTTACCAAAGCCATATCTGGGTAATTGAACAGAGTACCAAAATATTTAGAAGTGTAAATATACCAACAACGAATAGTTTGTTGTTTACATAAAGGCACACAACCGACAGCAAGGTACGTCGTGGTCAGGGCCTAGGCAAGGAATACAGTATGAATTAAAATCTTTATGAGGTAATTGCTTTCCACAAGAAATACAATTATAGACTTTTACTGACATCGGTTTAGAGCAAGAAAAAGTTTCCCCAACAGGGTACTTAGCTTTAGTTGAAGACTTCGGTTCTGAAACTCGAAAACGAAAATTTCAGGAGTCTGCTGACCAGCACTTGCAAACTGCTTCTGCTTCGGGCACTGCACGGCAAGAAAGACTGATGTAATGGTGTCGGCTGCATGCTTTATACCCCTTACTACCAGACATCATGGAAGATGAGACAGCAACTGATGCAGGAACCAAGGCTTTGAAAATCAGGCCGACTGAGGGTTACTGCAAGCAGATAACCCAAATGTGATGACTGCAACAGTGAAACACGCGGAACATCTAGGACTGCAATAGTGAATACACTTCAACATCTACATTTATGGTAAGTGTACACAACTGTACTATGTTCTTTGTGTTTCACTGTTGCAGTCATCACATCTGGGTTGATTCCCAAATCCAAGGAAGGTTGGAGGTAGATTAAGAAGCATTAGGCCTGGCAATCATGCCCTGTAAGACTGCTGTGACAAATCCAGCTCTGGATTTAGAAAAGACAGGCAAGTGGTAATGCTTGGTAAAAGTGTGTACAGAGCACCAGGTTGCAGCTTCCAGGATGTCCCTGGTAGGAACACCTCTGAGAAATGCAGTAGAGGTAGATGTAGCCCTAGTGGAATGTGTTCTTATCCCCCTGTGGGGTAGGTTTTCCATGGTGCTTGTAGCAGAAATTGATGCAGTGTGCTATCCATTTAGATATGGTTTGCTTTGAAATGGCCTTCCCCTCTGCCCCTGCAGCAAAGCTGACTAGCAGCTGGTCAGATTTTCTGAGAGGCTTAGTGCTGTCCAAATAGAATCTAAGCAGTCTGTGCACGTCTAGAGAATGCAGTATCCTTTACCCTTTATTTTGAGGATTAGGGAAAAAAGTAGGCAAACAAATGGACTGGTTTAAAGCCACACTAGACACCACCTTGGGCATAAAAGATGCGTTAGTCCTGAGAGAAATACAATAAAAACTGCACCAAAAGCTCACACACCAAAGATTTATTTAAACAAAAAAGTAAGCGCTTTCGCAACTAACCAAGTCGCTTCATCAGACAGCTAGTAAAATACTAAAAACATTTAAATAAATAAAAGACATGTCAGGCGATCAGCACTGCTAAGGTCTTGGTTATAGCTAATTAAAAAATTGTCATGATTAGTTAAATTAAAAACACGAGGGCTGTGCATTGTATAGCCTTACTAAGCTCTTATAAAAGTAGAGAAAGCATTTCACATAAAGTACAGTTTTGTACCTACCATAAATGTAGATGTCCGATAGATATGCAACTGCAGTCATAACATATGGGTTGTCCTGCCTCAGGCAGCCCTCGGTCGGCCGGATTCCAAAGTCTGGGTCCGACGTCGGCTGATATCGCATTTCCCTCCGACGTCAGAGCGGCTGGAGTATACAAGCATCAGCCGACGCCATCTTCTTCAGTGTTTCTTGCCCCAGATGCCAGGTGCCCTCCAATGAAGGCTGTAATCAAATTGGAAGACAGAAATAGGTTTCCAGACAATAAATGAGCAATACACAGATACACCATAACATATATCCCCAGCTAAGGATAATAGGGATAGGAGTGGACCCAAGGCATAGAGGGGAAGGAGGGAGGGAAAATCCGACTGCAGTTGCATATCTATCGGACATCTACATTTATGGTAGGTACAAAACTGTACTATGTCCTTCAAGAATGCAACTGCAGTCATAACATATGGGTTGAATACCATAGCTTAGCTGGGGGAGGTGGTATGCTCTAGGAAAAGGATGGTGTAGCTATCAATCCCTGCAGGACTGCCGAAGCAAAGCCTGCTCTGGATCTCGAATATAAAGAGAGGTTGTAGTGTTTGGAAAATGTATGCACGGAGCTCCATGTAGCAGCTTCTATAATGTCTTTTGTAGGCACCCCTCTTAAAAAAGCTGCAGAGGTGGCTGTAGCTCTGGTGGAGTGTGGTCTGATATTGGCTGGCACACACTTTCCATGAAAGGAATAACAGAATCTGATGCAATGTGCAATCCATTTTGAAATTGTCTGTTTGGAAATTGCTTTTCCTTGTATTCCAGGGGCGTAAGCTACAAAAAGCTGATCAGACTTCCTACTGGTCTTGGTTCTGTCTAGGTAGTAGCGAAGTTGTCTGTGTATGTCCAAGGTATGCAACAGTCTTTCCCCTTTGTTCTCAGGATTGGGAAAGAAAGTAGGCAGGTGAATTGCTTGATTTAAAGAAACCTGGATACCACTTTTGGCAGAAAAGTAGGGTTGGTTCGTAGGGAGACCCTGTCTCTGTGAAAAGTTATGAACGGTGGTATTGCCATTAAGGCCTGTAATTCCGAAACCCTTCTTGCTGAGGTTATGACCAGCAGGAAAGCTGTCTTCCAGGAAAGAAATTGTAACTCCACAGAAGCTGCTGGCTCGAAGGGAGGTAAAGTCAATTTTTCTAGGACAAAATTGAGGTCCCAAGCTGGTACTGGTGCCTTTCTTGGGGGCTTTATATTCTTGATTCTTCTAAGAAATTGCCTTAGCAAAGGATGTGAAAACACAGGTGGATCAGTGTTGTATCTAGCTGAGATAGCTGAAGCATGTATTTTTATGGAAGAGTATGAGAGTCCGTTATGTAACATATCTGCCAAGTATTACAAAATGAGAGGGATGCTCAAAAGTGATGCATCATGACCCTTGTTGGTATTCCAAATGCTGAATCTCTTCCATTTGGCTGAGTAAGCCTTTCTGGTGGATGGTCTGCGGGCTTCTGTTAGTATCCGCTGAACTTCCTTGGAGAGAGGTAAATTGAGGTTATTTATGGGATTTCCCAAGCTGCTAACTGTAGAGTCTGTATGTTGGGATGAACAGTCCTGAAGTTGCGTTGAGTCAAAAGTTGGGGCCATTGTGGAAGGGCCCACGTTTTGTTGCGACATATGCTCCGTAGTAGTGGGTACCAATATTGTCTTGGCCAGTCTGGAGCTATTAGGATCCCCTTCGGTTGCTCTGCTTTGATCGTTAATAACACTGTGGTCATCAGTGGCAGGAGTGGAAATGCATAAATTATTAGGGAGCTCCAGTTGAATGAGAGGGCATCTACTTTCCATGCTTGTGGATGATATGTCCTTGAGCAGAACTTTTTTAAGTGATGATTGAGGTGGGAGGCAAATAGGTCCACATCCGGCCTGCCCCATGTCGAGGTGAGTCATATAAAGATGTCTGGATGTAGCCTCCATTCGTGGGGGTCTAGAAAATTTCTGCTTAGACTGTCCGCCAGAACATTGTCTTTGCCTGGAACAAACTAGGATTGTAGCTGTATGTTTAGACCCAGTGATTTTTCCCAAAAATTCATTGTCAGTCTGCAAAGGGGGTAAGAATGAGTGCCCCCCCTGCTTGTTTATGTACCACATCACAGTAGTGTTGTCTGTCCGTATTAGTAGGTGGCCTTGTTGAAGTTGTTGTCCAAAGGCCTCAATGGCATGCATTACTGCTAGCATTTCTTTTTGGTTGATATGCAGATGTGTTTCCTTTGGGGACCATTGATCTTGAATACATCTGCCGTCCATGTGCGCCCCCCCCCATCCAAGGTCTGAGGCGTCTGTGGTCATTGTCTGTGTTATCTGAGGTTTTTTGAACGACATGCCTGTGTTTAACTGGCTTACTGTGGCCCACCATAGAAATTCCTTTTGTAGACATGGAATGAGTGGAATAATTGCTTCTAGGTTGTTGCTGGGTTGAGACCATAAGCTTTTTAAGTACCATTGAAGCTTTCTCATGTGTAGTCTTGCTAGTGGGACCAAGAGAATGCAGGATGCCATGTAACCCAGGGCCTGTAGGAAACTCCTTGCAGTCATCTGGGTGAGCTTTGCTAAACTGTTGAAGTAATGAGTTAACTTCTTTTGCTTGTCTTCTGTCAGGTAAGCCATTTGAGAGGCTGTGTCTAGTTTGGCTCCTAAGAAGGTTATTTGCTGGGATGGCTGAAGTCTTGACTTTTGAAAGTTGACTGTGTATCCCAGAGCCTGTAGCAAGTGTATGACATAATTCAAGTTTTTTGTCAAGGTTAGTATGTTGTCCGCTTGTATGAGGCAATCGTCCAGGTACGGGTAGATTTGAATCCCCTGGAGCCTGCAATGAGCAATTACTGATGCCAGGCATTTCGTGAATACACTGGGCGCAGTAGATAAGCCAAATGGCAATGCTGAGAATTGATAATGCTCTGGCCCTGCAAGAAATCGGAGGTATCTTCTGCAGCTGTGTCTGATAGGGACATGCAGGTATGCCTTCTTGAGGTCCAGAATTATCAGCAAAGACCCCCTGCCCAGCATGGGAAGGAGTTGCTGTAAAGTCAGCATTTTGAACTTTGGTACTATGAGAAATGTGTTTAGAGCGGACAAGTCCAGTATTGGTCTCCATTGAGTTTCTTTTCTTGGAACAAGGAACAGTCTTGAATAACACCCCTGACCTTGTTCTTGTTGTGGAACTTTTTCTATTGCTTTGATCTGAGCAAGCAGAGAAATTTGCTTGATAGCCTCTGCCCTCTGATTTTGTGGAAGGTTTGGCATGCCTTGTTTTCTTGGCAAAGTCTGAAAGTGGAACTGTAACCGTGGTCTATAATGTCCAAAATCCATTTGTCTTTTGTCAGTTTGTGCCAATTTTTTGAAAACAGAGATAACTTTCCGCCCAAAGGAGCTTCTGTTTGCTCCTTGGTCAGCGGAAGTAGAGGAAAGTCATTGAGATTGTCCCTGCGGGGCAGGAGAAACCCCTGTGTCACTTCTTTGGTTTGCTGGTTGCCATTGTCGTCCCCTGTAGGATCCTCTGTATTGCCCTCTTCCTCGCCACACCTGTTTTTACCCCTTTGAAATCTTTCAGGATTAGGAAAGGACCAGTTTTTAGAAGGCCAGTTCCTGCTGAATCTGGGCGGCTGAACCTGGAGGAAATCTTTGACTGTCTGTACTGACTTGGCTTTTTCCTCAATGGACTTTAACACATCTTTAGCATTAGCACCAAAAAGCTTGTTCTTTTCCAAGGGTGCATCAAGAAGTTTTGCCTTAACATGATCTGGTAAAGGTTGTTCTTTTAACCATGCATGTCTACGAATGACCGCCCCTGTCATAGCTGCCCTACATGAAGCCTCCAATGCATCATATCCACAATGTAAAAAATGATTGCTAACCTGCTGAGAATTATGCACAGCCTCCTGCAAAGACTTCCTATCTAAAGGTTCAGGAGAGGCCAAACTTTTTTGTAAATCATCTAACAGGAAATCCTGATATTGAAACATGTGAAAGAGACAATTGAGAGCTCCCATAGATAAAGTAGTGGAGGTGTAGACCTTCTTACCCCATCTCTCTAAGGACCTTGCTTCCCTGTCGGAAGGCAAAGGATTTTTGGATGTGGTAGCTGAAACCCCTTTAGGCCCCTGGGAAATTGTTTCTAAATCAACAACATGGGCCCTAAATAGATGAGAATGGGTTTCTGGGACCCTATAGTATCTGTCAGGCTTGACAGGAGCAGGAGGAAGAGTATCAGGGGTAACACTGGAGTCAGAGTATAAGTCATCCAAAACATCAAGCACAGGAGGTATAGCTAAGGGTCTGTGTTGAGGCTTTTTGAGGAAGGTTCGAAGGCGCTTTCTGGAATCAGAAAATTCCTGGCCTTGCCACTTAAAATGCTCCCTCATGGAATGCAGAACTTCCCCAAAAGAAATATCCTCAGGAGGAGAGGCCGAGGGAATGGAGTCCTCTGCATCTGAATCCTCATAGGTCTGGAAGGGCTCTTCCTGGCTTTCAGAGGGAACAGAGTCCTCAGAATCTTCATCTGAGGGCAGAGGGTCAGAGGGTTCAACCCTGGGCCTCTTATCAGGAGGCGGCTGGGATCCTCTCTCAGGATGGGCCTGGGAGCCTCTGATCAGAGAAATTAAATCTGCGGCCATGGACATGATTTGAGTTTCAGGAGTAGGCTGAGGTAAGGTTTTAGCAGTAAGATGTTTGGACTTGCTGGCTGCCTTGGCACGTGTGTAGGCCTTGATAGACATGGACATGGGAGGCCTAGCCACTCCACGTGCAGGAGTGACCCCAACAGCAATGGTCTCGGGCATTTCCTCTGTTTCGGTATCCGGAGGAAAATCAATAACTGGCGTCGGAGCGGCCTCCGGTATCGGAGGTATCGGTAATGAGGTGTCTTCGGTTCGGAGCGGTGGAATAACCGCCTCAGAAGGAACCGGAGCACTCGCGGTTAGTTTTGGCGTGGTGTCGGTGGAAGACGCGGGCCGAGGATGTCGGTCCCGGTCTTTTCGTTTCTTAGGAGTTTGCGTTGTCGGTTGTTCCGACGGCATTGTATAATCAAATTTTTCGCCGAAAAAGTCTTCAGCGAACTTCGCCCGTCGCCTGAGAGTACGCTTGTTGAAGCGAGCACAGGCGGCGCAGGCCGAGACGTCGTGGTCTGGGCCAAGGCAAGGGAGGCAGTAAGAGTGGAAATCCTTATGAGGTATTTGTTTACCACAAGACAAACAATTCTTTACTTTTTCAGTAATTTCTGACATCGGCTGAGGCAAGAAAAGGTCCCCAACGGAGTACTTAGCTTTTTTGATGACTTCGGTTTCGAAGAATACAGGAGCTGACCGACCAGCACTTGCGAACTGCTTCTGCTTCGGGCACCGCGCGGCAAGAAAGAATGAAGATGGCGTCGGCTGATGCTTATATACTCCAGCCGCTCTGACGTCGGAGAGAAATGCGACATCAGCCGACGTCGGACCCAGACTTTGGAATCCGGCCGACCGAGGGCTGCCCGAGGCAGGACAACCCATATGTTATGACTGCAGTTGCATTCTTGAAGGACATCAATAACACTCCACATAACAACAAGCCAACCATTTCTGTACATATCATACTAAAAATTAAAGCTTCCAAGGACAGGTTACTAGAATTTATGTGGCAATGGACGTGCTTTGAGAAAAGGTTTAAGGGAAGCAATGCCATTCAAACCTGGGGGGTTTTCAGCATTAAGTTTCAGTATTCATTCTTGATCAATGCTTTCTGTGTGATTCTCAATGTCGCCCCCTCTGATGTCAGGATGTATTACTTGTATCACAAAAAAATTAAAAGTATGTGTAGGATCTTCACAGCTTACATGGTTAGCTAATGCACTGCTGTCTTTCTTATTTTTGATGTCCCTAATATTTTCAATCACTCTATCTTTGAACATTCTATTAGTTTTTCCTACATAAAATGAATGGCAGGACACACAAAAAGAGAAGTATACTACATTAGACGTTCTGCAGTTGGCAAAGCATTTGCTCGTAATGTTAAAGCCTAAAGATGGATGGGTATAACTGGTATTAACATGAATTTGTTGGCAGGCTATGCAATGCTTGCAAGAAAATGTGCCAAAGCGATCACTTTTACCAGTATGCTGTGATCTCATTTTATTGCACAGATGCTGTTTCAGTGAGATGTTATTCCTAAACGTAAAAAGAGGGGGATTTTCCAATTTTGTCTGTCAACCCAGGTGTTTCTTCTAAAATACTCCAATGTTTTTTAATGATGTTGGTATATTCATTAATATCACTGGAATATTGCATAATAACCCTAAAACCATTGGCGTTGCACTCCAGTCTCTGCCCTGAATCCAAAGATTGACCTTCACTGAGATATGGTTTGCATCTGCCACTGCGTTGCCTCCAGGCTTCAGTAATGGCACTGTCAATGTCTTGTGCACTATATCCTCTATCTAAAAATTCTTGTTTAGCTACTTCCAGAGCTAGCTGTGCTGCTCGGTCGTCACTGTGTAGTCTCAAAATCCTATAAACTTGTCCTTTGACAACGTTCTTAGAAATGTGTCTAGGATGCATGCTGGACCTGTGCAACAGAGCATTTTTCCATGTGGGCTTTCTGTAAATGCTACTATTCAATTTCTGTTGTTCTGATTTTTTTAACTAATACATCTAAAAAATGAATTTCATTGTATGAACATTGCTAAGTAAATTTAAAAACCTAGTAGTAGTGTGAATGTACTTGGACACATTCATCCAATTCTTGATGGTTTCCCTTCCACAGAAGGAAGACGTCGTCCACAAATCGGACATACCAGAGAATGTGTTCAAAAAATGGTTTATCTCTGTCAGGAGATGAGACTGTTCCCAGCAAACTAAAGCTAGGTTGGCGTAACTATTGACACAAGCTGCGCCCATAGCCACGCCAACCTTCTGAAGGAAGAACTCATTATTAAACACAAAAACATTGTTCTCTAAGATAATATCTAATAGGGCACATATAAGTTCAATATTATTATTAAAAGAGTGATTGATATTGAGAAACTCTCTAATTATCTCAACTTCCCAATCGGGTATAGATGTAAATAATGCTTTGATGTCCATAGTAATCAACATATATACTTACAATCAATAGTCTCTAATCTATTATGTAATCTTTTAAAAAAGCTTTTGGTGTCCCTGAGAATGGTATAGCAGTCATTAAGTAATGTATGTAAATTGCCTTCTACATAAATGGATTGTGCTTCTGTACACCATCCAGTAGTCCTGAGAGAAACCCTGTCCACATAGAAGATCATGAAGGGTTCCACTGCCACAAGGATCTGCAGTTCAGATACTCTTCGTGCTGAAGCGATGGCTAGAAGTAAAGCTGTTTCCATGAGAGGAATTTCAACTCTGCTGTAGCAGCTGGTTCAAAGGGGGGAAGTATACGTTTTTCCAATACAAAGTTAAGGTCCCAGGCTGAAGTGGGAGGAAGTATACGTTTTTCCAATACAAAGCTAAGGTCCCAGGCTGAAGTGGGAGCTCTCCTGGGGGGGAGGGGGGGTCTTAAATTTTTGGCCCCTCTAAGGAACTGTTTTACCAGAGGATGAGAGAAGAGGGGTGGCACAGTATTATAATGAGCTGAGATGGCAGAGGCATGAATCTTAATTGAAGAGAAGGATAGGCTCTTGGGGAGCATTTCTGTTAAGTAATCTAGTATACGAGGTAAGCTGGGCACAGTTGTGCCCATCCCTTGAGACTGGCTCCAGGAACAGTATATTTTCCATTTCTGAATAGGATTTTCTAGTACCAGGCCTCCTTGCCTCAAGAATGACATCCAGCACCTGCTTACTGAGGGTTGCTAGAGGTGAGTTCAGGGGATTAGCCAGGCTGCAAGGTTCAGGGTCTGAAGCTGAGGGTGCAGAATTTACCCCCCCCCCCTGCTGGGACAGCAGGGAAGGGGTCAGAGTCAGGTGCCATGGTTATAGCACTGTCAGACTGTGCAAAAGAGGATACCAGTGCTGGCATGGCCAGTCTGGTGCAATCAGGATTGTCCTTGGCTTGTCCTGTTTGATCTTTAGTAGAACTTTCGAGAGGAGAGGCAGACGGGGAAAAGCATAGATGGAGGGGCTTTCCCAGGAAAAGGACAGGGCATCCACCTTCCAAGCTTGGATGTGGGGAGTTCTGGTGTCGTATTTGTTCATTTGATAGTTCTGAGGGGAAGCAAACAGATCCACCTCTGGTGTCCCCCATCTGTTCCCCAAAAGCTTGAATATTTTGGGTTCCAGTTTCCATTCGTGTGGGTCCATGAGATTTCTGCTTAAGTTCTCTGCCAGTGAATTCAGTTTGCCTGGCAGGAACTGAGCTTGTAGGTGCAATTGGTTGCTCAAGGCTGTGTTCCACAGAGCCATGGCTAGTCTGCAGAGTGGGTAGGAATGTGTTGCCCCCTGCTTGTTTATGTACCACATAACAGTGGTGTTGTCTGTCTTTACCAATAGTTGTCCTGGAAGAATAAGGCCTTTGAAGACTGTCAGAGCATTCGGTACAGCTAACATTTTTTGTTACTGATATGCAGGTGCATCTGCTTTGGGTTCTATTTGCCCTGAATGCACTACCCTGCCATGTGAGCCCCCCAAGCATAGTCTGATGCATCTGTTAGTGTTTGGGAGGCAGGGGGTAGAGTGAAAAGAGTCCCTTGTTGTGGTTGCAGGCCTCTGCCCACCAAAGGAACTCTGCCCTTAGACACAGAATGATAGGAATTATTGTTTCCAGGTCCTGAGAAAGTTGATACCACAGACTCTTTAGATACCAATGACGTTTCCTTATCTGCAGTCTTGCATATGGAATTTACAGAATGCAAGAGGCCATGAACCCCAGAGCTTGCAGTTTTCCTTGCAGATAGCTGGGCAGTAGGTTGAAGTAAGTTGTCAAATAAATTTGTTTCTCTGGAGTGAGGAATGCCATCTGGGAAGTTGTGTTCAAGCTTGCTCCCAGGAATACAATCTGTTGGCAGGGTACTAGGTGTGATTTCTTTTCATTGATGGTGCACCCCAGTGAAGTTAGAAGTCTCTTCAAAAATGCCAGGTGCTGTAGCAGCAAATCCTGACTTTCCACCTGAATCAGGCAATCGTCCAAGTATGGGTAAATCTGAATACTACTCTGCCTTCCAAAGGCAATGGCTGGAGCTAGGCACTTGGTGAATACCCTGGGAGCAGTAGATACACCAAAGGGAAGTACAGAGAACTGATAGTGGACAGAGCCTGCCCTGAAGCGAAGGCATTTCCTGCAAGATTCCCTTATGGGGATGTGCAGGTAAGCTTCTTTTAAGTCTAGGGTTGCCAACCAGGCATCTTTGGCTAGCATAGGAAGCATCTGTTGGAGAGTTAGCATTTTGAATTCTGGAACCACCAGAAAGGTGTTGAGAATAAATAAATCCAAGATAGGACGTCAGGAGTTTTCTTTTCTGGGAACCAGGAACGGTCTTGAACAAAAGCCATGTCCCCTTTGTTCTGCTGGGACAGGTTGAATAGCCTTGATGCTGAGGAGAGAAAGTACTTGCTTTTGGGCCTCCACCCACTAGTTTGGGGGGAGGTCTGGCCATCCACTTAGGGTTGGGAGTGAGTGGAAGTGGAACCTGTATCCTAGAGAAACAATGTTTAAAACCCATTTGTCCTGGGCAATGTATTCCCAGTTTTTTGCATGCAGGGCAAGTTTTCCTCCTAAAGGTGCAAGTACTTGAGCAAGGCTTGGGGGAGTTGAGGATAAGTCATTGTGCAAGTTTACCACGGGGGGGGGGGTCACTTACCACTCCCTGTTTTGGACGCAAGAGCACACCACTGCTTAGGATCTTTGCATAACCTGAGACTGAAGTCTTGAGGGTCTGCTGCCCCTGGGTTTGGACTGAGAAGGCCTGGAAGGGACTGGAAACGACCAGTTCTTTGAAGGCCAATTCTTACTGAATCTAGGTGGTTGTACTTGTAAGAAATCTTTAAGTTTGCATAGACTTAGCTTTCTCCTCCATCCTTTTGAGAACTTCTGCTTTATTGTCAAATAGGCACTCTTGGTTTAAGGGTGCATCCAGTAATTTTGCTTTGACATGATCTGGAAAGTTTTGTTCCTTAAGCCAAGCATGCCTTCTAAGAACAGACCCAGTGACAGCAGCCCTATAACATGCTTCTAAAGCATCAAAACCACACTGCAAAGTATGTTTACCAACTTGGTCAGCAGAATGCAGTAACTCTTGTAAATCTTTGTGTTCTGCACAGTCAGGAATCAGCATAATTTTCTGTTTAATTAGGTCTGTAATATACTGCTGATACTTTAACATATGAAACTGGCAATTTAAAGCCCTAATGGCAAGAGTATCAGAGGTATATACCTTCTTACCCCATCTGTCTAAAGCCCTAGAATCCATCAGAAGGGGTAGGATTCTTGGCAGTAGTAGCCTTAATGCCTTTTGGTCCTTGCGAAATGGTCTCTGGATCCGCAGTAGGATTCTTGAAAAGGAATTGGAGAGTCAGGTTCTCTACAGTACCTGCCAGGTTTCCTGGCAGCTGGAGGCAAAGTATCCCGGGTAAGGCTGGATTCCAAGAAAACCATCTACAATTTCCAGAGCAGGAGGGACAGCTAAAGGCCTGTGTTGAGGCAGGTTTAAAAATTCCCCGAATCTCTTTTTGGACTGAGAGTAGTCCCGGCTTTCCCAGCGGAAATGCTCCCTAAGGGTATGCAGGGTTTCACCAAAAGAAAAATCTTCTGGAGGGGAAGCAGAGGGAATGGAATCCTCTGCATCAGAATCCTCATAGGTAGATAAGGGTATGTCCTGGTAGTCAGAAGGAACAGAGATATTAGATTCCTGATCAGAAGAATCAGAAGGATAATCAGTTCTAGGTCTCTGAGGGGGAAGGCTGGCTTCCCCTAATTAACGTAATAAGGGCTTCAGCCACTCGCCTGAGAATGCACTTTGGTCATCAGTTTTCTAGGTGTAGTGCGAACTTTAGGCCTGAGAAATTCATTATTTTTGGCTTGAAACTAAGTAGTCTGTTTAATATGAAAATCGGTAGGCCTGAATACACCCTCAGAAGCCAGTGCCTGCAAAGCAGCTCTGGACCCATCCAAGGTAGAGGCATCCCCAGGTTCCATAGTCGAAGAAGCATCTCGCGGCATACCGGATTTCGAATGGATCTCAGTAGAGGCCTGCGAATCTGTAGAAGCAGATATTAGGGGCTGCAAAAGCGCCTCACTGAGTACCGGCGGACTGACAACTAGCTTAATGGTAGCGTCGTCGACAGTTTTGGACCTATGCGGTCTGTCTGTCTTTATTCTTACGTTTTTTTCGGAAGATCCGTAGTCAGATGGCTTACAGACGCCATTTTGGAGTACAGAGGTCAAGAGCGAAAGTATTTAGCTACAAAAATTGCCCGACAGATAGGGGTGTTGAACAAGGCACAAAACCGACAGCGAGGGATGCCGGGGTCTGGGCCTAAACAGGTGATGCAATAAGAATGAAAATCTCTATGAGGTATTTGCTTTCCACAGGCAAGACAATTAATTTTTTCTGTCATTGGTTAGACCAAGAAAAAAGGATCCCCAGTGGGGTACTTATCTTTTAGAAGATTTCAGGTCTGAAACTCGAAAATGAAAATTTCAGGAGTCTGCCAACCAGCACTTGAGAACTTGTTTTGCTTCGGGCAAGGAAGATTGATGTAATGGCATCGGCTGCATGATTTATACCCCTGACGTCATGGAAGAAGCGACAGCATCAGACACAGAAATCCCAAGACTCTGGTATTCAGGTTGGCTGAGTGCTACCTGCAGGCAAATAACCCAAATGTGAGGACTGCAACAGTGAAACACGAAGAACATATTTCCTTTTTTGCCTTTGACTTCCAAAACACTTGCAGCGACAGAGATCTTCAGTTATAATACCCTCCGATATTACATTCCAAACTGCAGTTACTGCTTTTGAAAATACATTTTAAATTACTGGAATTCTGAAATATAGCTTTGGCTCTCAAAGGACAGCAGTAGGTCTTAACTGCATGAATTTAGGCAAGGATGGATAAAATAAGCCTGAAACTAGTTAGGATAGCATTTGCATAACATGAGATGTTCATAGATAACTAGTGTGCCTTTTGAAAGAAAAGTCAACAGTCTTCTTTGAGAGATAAAGATGAAGATGTTATATATTTTCTTAACAGCAGTAGTAAACTGAAGAACGGTGATGAGGGTTTTTAATTTCAGGTAGCCAGGGAAGGTACATATTCAAACTTAAAAATAGGAAAATGTTTCCTGCTGGCCTTTCTGACACTGCATTTACATTGTCTGTGGAATTTCTTGTATTGCAGATTTGTTTTTTGGTTTGTTGTTTTAAACATGCCTATGGATCTGTATCTGAATTAGGGTTCTTTTATTTATATAAATGGCACAGTGCTTTGTTTAATTGCATATTCATATGCTGGATGCTCAATGAAGTTTCACTGTGGCTTGTCACTGAAAATGAGTGAGCTTCATATGCAGAGTTATTTCCCAATTGCTGCTCAATGTCTGCTAGTTTACTACACTTGTTACAAGATTACCACAGACTGTTACAACTGCACTGTTATTTTACAATATTATAACACAGTTTTATCTCAGTATTTCATTGTCTGTGTTACTTTGGTTGAGTTACTTTTGGTTTCAGAGCATGACTTCATGAGAAACCAAATTTGTTTGATGGCCGCCTTCTACACTAGAGGTGATTTTGTTGTCCTTCAGAGACTGTATGCTCCATGGTTCTCAAGTTGGATATGCAGAACACTGTGGACTGGTGGTGGTACTTTTGGAGGTGTTTTATAGTGATACCAATCGTGCACTGGATTATTCTATCATCGGTTATTGAATTTGCAGTTTTGGGGATGTTTCATAATTTCAATCATTTCCTTGCCACAGCTGCATATTTGGACTTGGCTTCAGTCCCTTGATGCCTTTTTGCATTGCTGTGTTGTTTTATTTTTATTTACAGCATTTGTTCCATTTACAGCATTATTCCATATGGATTCTGTCAGCAAGTCTGGTGTTACAATTAAGCATTAGTTCCTTCGATCAAGTGTATATTAATGTGAGCACTGGTAGTTTTCAGTCAAGCATATATACTGGTACTTTTTATCTGAGCATGTACCGTACTTGGACACTGGTACTTTTTGACAACAGCACATACTGTATGTGGGCACCGGTACTTTTTAACAGCGCATGTACTGTACATGAGCATTGGCACTTTTCGTCCAAGCATACACTGTATGTGAACACTAGTACTTTTTGCCCATGCACATACTTGTACTTTGAAGTAGAACACACCACTACACCCAGTTACTGCTCATTGCGTCCCCCCTTCCATCACAGTGTGGTAACATGCCAAGCAGTGGCAAGACCTCCCCACCCATTTTCCTTGTATATGTTGCTACCCAAGTGCCTCTTTAGATGGACGACTTCCAATATAGAAGACATAAGATGAGCAAGAGTCTGATAAGTTTTTACTGTTAAATTATTTGGTGGTGGACAGAGTTCCTTTGATGTAGTAACAGCTATTAGTAATTTGTTTATAGAAAACAGGTAAGTATTGCATGGACAGTGAAGGTCTCACAGCAAGAGGTTCCCCAGTTCGATTCTCAGCTGTGGTACCTTCTGTGTGGAATCCGCATGTCCTTCCTGTGTTTGTGTGGGTTTCCTTTGGGTACTTTGGTTTAACCCCACATTCGTCACTGTTGTCCCTATTTTCTCCACTTTTTGACCATTTTCACTGTGCTCCATGGTATATCCAATGCTCAGTAAGATACAACTGCTGCATTACTTTGACTGAATTACTCTGGTCTTTGTCCTAACAGATGGTAAGGGGGGTAGGGGTTCGTTTCTGAAGGTTTCATTTGGTGCTTGTACATACCAGGAAATGTTACTGAGCAGTTGTTCTGGGGAAATCTTTCATTCTGGTGCTTGTGCATACATTATACTGAAGGGATTGCTTGGGTGAATGCTTCATTTTGGTGGTTGTATATACTAGAAAATGTTACAGACGCTTTGTATGGGGAATTGATTGTGGACACCAACATTTTACTGAAGGGATTGCTTGGGTTTGAAAGGTTGGCTCGGCTTATTGCATTTCTGATTCTGAATATACTCAGTAGTTGCCTGAGTGAGATAAAGGTTATTACTTGCAGACTACCACGGTGGTGCAGCGGTAGTGTTGTCGCCTCACAGCAAGAGGTTCTCCCGTTAGATTCTCATCTGGAGCGCCTTGTGTGGAGTCTGCATTTCCTCCCCGGGGTAGAGTGGCATTTGAAAGACATGCGTAAAATGGATGTGCCTTCGATGAAGGTTGGGCGTCGGGCTGGCAACTCTGCACCGCAAAAATCTACTGCCAATCATTAGCGGCCCGGAGTTCAGCTGTGGCAACCCCTAACCAGGAAAAGCCGAAAGACGACGGCGGTGACTTGCTAACTACTACCAACATAGAGCTACCTTATATTTTGGGCATTTTTATTGGCTTAGTCAGTCATGTGTGGAATTTAGGTGGGAGGAAGGGCTCAGTAATATCTAAGTGTTATACTATTTTACTGAATTACTCAAGTCTTCTCCTTATTGATGATGAGTTTGTGTTACATAACAGTTGCACAAGGTAATACAATGAATGCCTACTCAACAGGTTATGTACAGCAATTATCACCTGTGTCTGACCATGCACAACTTTGCAGTAATGAAAAGCAGGTCATTATCACATTAGGAGTAAGTGCAGCTACAATATAGCACTAAGTCATTATCACTTTCCAGGTAAAACTCTTGTCATTATCACATTGATGAATGCACAAGCCAGATTGTGTTTTTTCTCTGTTTGGAGTCATTGCAAGCCACCCCACTCATTCTTCATCAGCTACCTACCCTCTGAAATCCCCGATTATATATATATATATATATATATATATATATATATATATGTATATGTATATGTATATGTATATGTATATATATATATATATATGTGTGTGTGTGTGTGTATGAATAGGTATGCATGCACATAATGTACTTGCACATATATACATATACACACACGCATATTACATATATAATGCATGTATACATCTTGCCAGACTACTTCACTTTGTGATCAGTATGACAATGGTCTCTCTTGGGAGAAAGGGTGATGAATCTGAATATTTTGTGTCTAGTTCGTTTAGAGGGTTTTTTTTTTTTTTTTTTTTTTTTTTTTTACAGGTGGATGGAGTGGTAGTGCGGCATATGACCCAAGGGGCTGACTGGCCAGCTTTTGTGCTATTCAAAATATTTTGTGTGGTCTGACATAATTCCTCGCCGAATGTGGAAAACAGCAAACAGTCAATGGGCAGTACACAAGGTCAAACGTTTACAGAATGGATTCATGCATGGCTTGATGCACAGGGGTAGGTAGATCTACAGTCTGCCATGACAGCAACACCGCAGAAGATATTCACCTATTCAGAAAGAATGGCGTTCACCTGAGAAGGGCCTTGCGTTGTTCTTGACTGACCTCCACAATGGCCTTAGGAAAGCTAGGTAGGATTGGTAACGTAGCTTGTGAGCAGAATGGAAAACACCCATAACCAAGTAGGACCAGTATGGTAAGTAAAACTATTATGAATTGTGTTGTGTAAAATATGATATTTTTCAGAGTCTGGCACCATCCTGCAATGCTTCTTTTTTATTCTTCTTTTATCAGGCATGTGCAGTGTTTAGATGACAGGAAGGGCTTAGTAATACAGAACTTGATCCCTTAGGTCCATTGCTGAATGGACACATGTAAAGAGAAAAGGCATAGGTAAGGCAGACTGCTGACACTCCTGTCGTGAGACTGTAGTGGTATCAACAGTCTGAGTGAGTAGCCAGCACAGGTATCTGACAGATCAGATGGCCCTGCATGCCACTGAAGTCCCATGCCTATCCTGGGTTCATTAGTGGAGTGGCGGTCCTTCATTGCTTTTTCTCTTTACATGTACCCATTCAGCAGTATGTTGGCTACACCAAGAATGTGTATATTTACAACGATATCTGTCTACATGGCAAAACTGGGTCTGAATGCTGTACACAGGTACAGATATCAGTTAGTTTAGGACTTAGGTTATGGAAATTATGATTTTTGTCATATTTTGGTAAATAACTTTGCAAGGGAGCTTCTGAATGTGCTAAGTAATACCTCATTTTGAAGACAGTTTTGATAGTTCCAACATGGTAAATGAAATGTGCTCATATGTTGTACACATGTACAGATATCAAAGTTTGTTTCAGGCTTAGGTTATGGAAATTGTGATTTTTTTTTCATGTTTTGGTAAATAACTTTGCAATAGAACATGTCAGTGTGCCAAGTAATGAAGACTGAAATCAAACAAGAAACTGGTAAGGCACGAAAAGTGGACTTCGTTGACACAAGAAAACACTTCTATTCAGACACAAAAAAAAAAAAAAAACAACAACAACAAAAAAAAACATACAAAAAATGTGTTTCTTATATTTATTTTATTTTTTTGTACTTATGATACTGGTTTTATTAATGTATGGCATCATATTTTATGAGAAATATTTAAATGTTTGTATCAATTTTAAGGTAATGAGTATGATTAGTTAATTAAGTATAATTAACCAATTTAATTGGTCAATTTAGCACTAACAGACAATATATAAGGCTAAGGTGTGTTTTATTTCTTGGTCTGAAAAAGTTGGATTACTGAAACCGATGAAAGCACTTACCTGTACCGTGAATAAAACAGTGTTTTTTTTGCGTCAACGAAGTCCACTTTTAGTGTGCCAAAACAGTGTTTTTTTTGCGTCAACGAAGTCCACTTTTAGTGTGCCAAGTTTGAAGACAGTGTTGTTACTCCTTACAACACGGTAAAAGAAAGTACAGTTGTGTACAGTTACCATAAATGTAGATGTTTGAATGTATTCACTGTTGCAGTCATCACAGTTGGGTTATCCTGCATGCAGGTAGCCATAAATCAGCCCAAATACCAGAGAAGTAGTGGTGTACCTACCATAAATGTAGATGTTCAAGTGTATTCAATGTTGCAGTCATTACTCTTGGGCTATCCTGCTGGCAGGCTACCCTCAGTCGGCCAGAATTCCAAAGTCTAGGTCTGGCGTCGGTTGCTGTCGCCTCCTCCCTGATGTCAGTGCGCCAGGGGGTATAAAAGATGCAGCCAACGCCATTTTCTTCAGTTTTTCTTGCCCCAGATGTCAGGTGCCCAAATAGGTAGGCTGAAAAATATATACCAATAAGAAATGCATGCACAAAAAATAACATTTCCTTCATCTACAAGCAAATCCACCAAAAAGGTTGTATAGGCTAGAGAAGTGCAGATAAGTCCCAGCAAAGAGAGGGGGGATGGTGGGTGGGTAACCTGGACTGCAACAGTGAATACACTCTAACATCTACATTTATGGTAGGGACACAACTGTACAATGTTCGTGTTTCACTGCTGCAGTCATTACTCTTTGGTAGAATCCCAAAACTGAGGTTGGATGGCTGGGCTAAATAGGATTAGGAGAGGCTATGAGGCCCTGCAGAATTGCAGTGGCGAAGCCTGCTCTGGACTAAGAGTAAAGAGGCAAGTGGTAGTGCTTTGTAAAGGTGTGCACTGAACTCCAAGTTGCAGCCTCTAAGTTATCTTTGGTTGGTACTCCTCTGAGGAAGGCTGCTGAAGTGGCTGCTTCTCTGGTGGAATGAGGCCTAATGCCCTTAGGCACTGATTTGCCATGTCGAAAATAGCAGAAACAGATGCAATGGCCTATCCATTTAGAAATAGTCTGTTTTGAGAAAGCCTTCCCTTGTGATCCTGCAGCATATGACACTAAAAGTTGCTCAGTCTTTCTGAAAGCTTTAGTTCTGTCCAAGTAGAAGCGCCTGTGTATGTCCAAAGAATGCAGAATTTTCTCACCCTTGTTCTGTGGATTTGGGTATAAGGTAGGCAAGTGAATGGTTTGGTTGAGGGCCACACTGGGCACCACCTTAGGCATAAATGAAAGGTTTGTCCTCAAAGAAACCCTGTCTGGATGAAAAATGATGAGGTTCCACAGCCATGAGTACTTGTAACTCCGAGACTCGCCTTGCAGAGGTTATTGCTTGGAGCAAAGCTGTTTTCCAGGATAAGAATTTTATACCTGCTGTTGATGCTGGCTCGAAAGGCGGTAGTGTGAGTTTTTCCAAAACATAATTGCGGTCCCAGGCTGGAATTGGTGCTCTCCTTGGAGGCCTAATGTTTTTGGCCCCTCTGAGGTACTGCCTTATTAAAAGGATGAGAAAAGATAGGTGGTTCCGTATTGTAATGTGCTGAAATGGCAGAGACATGAATCTTAATTGATGAGAAAGAAAGGCCTTTGTTCAGCATCTCAGTTAGGTATTGTAAAATCTGAGGAATATTTGGTACAGATGTGTCAATGCCTTGTTCCTGGTTCCAAGCACAGAATCTCTTTTATTTTTCTGCCTAAGATTTTCTGGTACTGGGCATTCTGGCCTCCAAGATAACATCCATAACAGCTTTTGAAAGAGGAGGAGTGTTCTGAATGGCTACATTATCTGCCATGCTGCCAGATTTAAGGTCCTGAGTTGGCTGTGCAGGATCTGATTGTTTTGTTGGGTCAGCAACTGACAAGTTTGAGGCAATATCCATGCTGGACCTTGAGACAAGCTCTTTAGGATTGGGTACCAGTGATGGTGTGGCCAGTCTGGTGCAATCAATATAATTTTTGGCTTCTCTTGTCTGACCTTTAGGAGTACTCTGGGAAGGAGAGGCAGTGGGGGGAAAGCATATACTGTTAGATTTTTCCAGCTGAATGATAGGGTGTCCACTTTCCAAACTTGCTTGTGATAAATCCTTGTGCAAAATCTCTGCAATTGAAAGTTGTGAGGGGAGGCAACTAGATTTATGTCTGGGCATCCCCATTTCCTTATTATCATGCTGAAGACTTGTGGATCCAGTTTCCATTCGTGGGGATCCATGAGGTTTCTACTCAGTCTGCCAGAGTATTTTTTTTTCCTGGCAGGAATTGTGCTTGCAGGTGAACTTGAAAAGCCAATGCTGTGTCCCATAAGGTCATTGCTTGTCTGCAGAGGGGGGTAGGAATGCGTACCTCCCTGTTTGTTTATGTTCCACATGACCGTTGTGTTGTCTGTCTATCAGTAACTGTCCTGGATGAAGCAGGTCCTTGAAAGCTGTCAGGGCATTTTGAACAGCTAGCATCTCTTTTTGATTGATGTGAAGATGCATCTGGTTTGCAGGCCATGTGCCCTGAACACATTTTCCTGCCATATGGGCCCCCCAAGCATAATCTGATGCATCCAGTGTCAGTGTTTGGCTGGCTGTGGGTAAACTGAATGGCAGACCCTTGTTGTGGTGACAGGCTTCTGCCCACCATCGAAACTCCTGTTGTAGGCAGGGAATGAGTGCAGTTACTGTCTCCACGCTGTGGCAATGAGGAGTCCAAACACTTTTCAGATACCATTGTAGTTTCCTCATATGCAGTCTGGCATATGGAATTAGTAGAATGCAGGATGCCATGAAACCCAAGGCCTGCAGGATTTTCCTTGCAGATAAGTGGGTTTTTGTTGCCAATTTCTTGAAGTAAGTAGTCAGTTGTTTTTGCTTGTCTGGCGTGAGATAAGCCATCTGGGCAGTTGTATTTAAGCTTGCACCCAGGAATACTATCTCTTGAGAGGGCACTAGTTTTGATTTCTTTTCGTTTACTGTGTACCCTAGGCCAATTAATAATCTTTTTACAAACGCCAGATGCTTTAGAAGAGTGTCTTTGTACTCTGCTTGAATTAGGCAGTCATCCAAGTAGGGATACATTTGAATTCCTTTTTGTCTGCAAAATGCAATTACTGGTGCCAGGCATTTTGTGAAGACCCTGGGAGCAGTAGATAAGCCAAAGGGCAGTGCAGAGAATTGGTAATGCATTGAGCCAGCTATAAATCTGAGGTATCTTCTGCAAGATTGTCTGATTGGGACATGCAGGTATGCCTCTTTTGGGTCCAGAGTTACGAGCAAAGCCCTCTTGCCCAGCATGGGCAGTAGCTGCTGTAGAGTCAACATCTTGAATTTTGGAACTTCCAGAAACGTATTTAGTATAGACAGGTCTAGAATTGGTCTCCAGGTTTTGTCCTTCCTGGGTACTAGGAAATGTCTGGAGTAAAATCCTTGCCCCTGCTCTTGTTGTGGTACTTGCTGAATGGCCCTCATGTCCATGAGGGATGTAATTTGCTTTTGTGCCTCTGCCCATTGATTGTGTGGCAGGTCTGGCATGCCCTTTGACCTTGGTAGTGTGTGAAAATGGAACCTGTAGCCTTGGGACACTATGTTCAGGACCCATTTGTCTTGGGTAACAATTTGCCAATTTGATGAAAAAAAAGTGCTAGTTTTCCCCCTAAGGGGGCTGTCAAAAGAAAACTGCTTGGAACTGGTAGAGGAAAGTCATTGGGATGGTTTCCTGTAAGGCTGTGATTTGTCTTCTCCGCTTTTGGAGGTAGGAGCACCCCACTGTTTAGGCCTGCATGAGCCTTGGGGCTGAGATCTGCCTCTGGGACACCTGTATCTGCCTCTTTGTGGTCTGTCTGAGACTAGAAAGGACCAATTTTTAGAAGGCAAGTTCCTGCTAAACCTGGGTATCCGTACCTGTAAGAAATCCTTGACTGTCTGCATGGATTTTGCTTTATCCTCCATTTTTTTCAACACCTCTTCTGCTTTAGTACCAAACAAAGTATCATGCTGTAATGGTGCATCTAATAATTTTGCTTTAACATGATCAGGCAGATTCTGTTCCTTTAACCAAGCATGCCTTCTAATAACAGAACCTGTAACAGCGGCCCTGCAAGAGGCCTCCAGTGAATCATAACCACATTGCAAAATATGCTTTCCCACTTGTTCAGTTGCATGCAATAAATCCTGCAATTCCTTGTTCTCTGAACATTCAGTATTTGTCAACATTTTCTGCTTAAATAGTGACATTAAATATTGCTGTTATTTAAGCATATGAAACTGACAATTTAAAGCCCTTACAGCCAGGGTGGCAGAAGTGTAAACTTTTTCCCCCATCTGTCTAGAGCCCTAGAATCCCTATCAGAGGGGACAGGGTTTTTTGCAGTGGAAGCTTTAACCCCCTTGGGACCCTGAGATATAGTTTCTGGGTCAGCAGCGAGGTTTCTATATAGGAATTTGTGAGAATCCGGGACCCTGTAGTATCTGTCTGGCTTAGCAGGTGCAGGAGGCAGAGTGTCAGGGGACAGACCGGACTATGAAAATACATCATCTACAATGTCTAGAACAGGAGGAATAGCAAGGGGTCTGTGCTGAGGAAGAAGCAGAAAGTCTGAGTCTTTTCTTAGATTCAGAATAATCTTGGCTCTCCCAGTGGGAATGCTCCCTCATAGTATGCAGTGTTTCCCCAAAAGAATAATAGTCAGGAGGAGAGGTTGAAGGAATGGATTCTTCAGCATCAGAATCCTCATAGGGAAGCATGGAGTAATCCTGTTCAGAAGAGGAATCGGAGGAAATAGATACCTGATCAGAAGAATCATACTCTGTCTCTTGCCTAGGCCTCTTATCAGGAGGGGGATGGGAGCCCCTGCTCAAAGTAATTAGGTCTTCGGCCATTCTGAGCATCTGTTTTTTAGGCATGGAAGTCGGAGTAGGAGAATGCTGTACTTACTTTTTTTTGTCTTTAGAGCCGCTTTAGTCTTTGTCTTTGAAACTGAAGATGGCTTAATATATAGTTGTGTAGGTCTGAAGACACCCTCAGAAGCCGTTGCCTGCTCAGCGGCTCCGGACCCATCTGAGGGAGTGATTTCCGAGTGTCCAATACCTTGAGTATCCGGAGGCCCAGTCGGCTAAACGTGGGAGTCGGTAGCAGCCTGTGGCTCTGAGGTAGCGGGCACCAGGGGCTGCGAAAGAGCCTCACTGAGAACCGGCGAACCGGCGACTGGCCTAGTAGAGCCTTTGTCTGTTTTGGACCTTGGATGCCTATACTTGTCCTTGCGTTTTTTGTAAACTCCGGATGTCGGCCGTTCTGACGGCATTATGTAATTAAATCTTCGGCCAAAGTAATGAAATGCGAAATCAGACCGATGCTTGATAGTACGTTGGTTAAATCTAGCACAAAACCAACAACTAGCAACGTTGTGATCAGGGCCTAGGCAAGGAATACAGTAAGAGTGAAAATCCTTATGTGGTATTTGCTTCCCACAAATACAATTGTTAACTTTTTCTGTCATCGGTCTGGAGCAAGAAAAAAAGTTTCCCCAGCGGGGTACTTGGGTTTAATGAAGACTTTGGATTTGAAAATCTCAGGAGTCTAACTACCGGCACTTGCGAACTGCTTTTGCTTCGGGCACCTCGCGGCAAGAAAGACTGAAGAAAATGGTGTCTGCTGTATCTTTTATACCCCTGGCACACAGACGTCAGGGAGGAGGCGACAGCAACTGACGCCAGACCTAGACGTTGGAATTCTGGCCGACTGAGGGTAGCCTGCCAGCAGGATAACCCAAGAGTAATGACTGCAACAGTGAAAAACGAACATCGTAGTATTTCTGCATCGGTTGCTGTCGCTCCAGGACTGACGTCAGGTCGTCAGGGGTATAAAAACAGGCAGCCAATGCCATTACATCAGTTTTTCTTGCCCCAAAAGTCAGGAGCCCCCCAAATAGGGAGCTACATTATAGTGGGGGAAAACACCACCAGTAAAACGTAAATTCCAATAACCTCTGAAAGGGGTGAGTAGAAGAGAGAGGAGAGAGAGAGGGGGGGGGGGGAGACCAGGGAGCTGGAGGGAGGGAAACCAGGACTGCAACAGTGAATACACTCTAACATCTACATTTATGGTAAGTGTACACAACTGTACTATGTTCTTCGTGTTTCAGTGTTGCAGTCATCACACTTGGGTAGATTCCCAAAGCGGAAGAAGGGTGGGGACAGTCAAGAAGAGCTAGGGCTGGCTAGAATGCCTTGCAGGACTGCTGTTGCAAAACCTGCCCTGGATTTGAAAAAGATAGGCAGGTGGTAATTCTTGGTGAAGGTGTGTACAGAACTCCAGGTAGCAGCTTCCAGGAGGTCCCCGGTAGGGACTCCCCTGAGAAATGCTGCAGAGGTAGATGTTGCCCTAGTGGAATGTGTTCTGACCCCTTGAGGGGTTGGTTTCCCAAGGTGCTTGTAGCAGAAATGGATGCAGTGTGCTAGCCATTTGGAGATGGTTTGTTTTGAAATGGCCTTGTCCTCTGCCCCTGTTGCAAAGCTGACTACTAGCTGGTCAGATTTTCTGAAGGGCTTAGTCCTATCAAGGTAGAATCTGAGCTGTCTGTGCACGTCCAAGGAGTGCAGGATCCTTTCTCCTTTGTTTTGAGGATTAGGGAAAAAGGTTGGCAAATGGATGGATTGGTTGAGAGCCACACTGGACACCTCTTTGGGCATAAAGGAAGGGTTAGTCCTGAGGGAAACTCAGTCAGTGTGGAAAATAATGAAGGGTTCCACAGCCATAAGTGCTTGTAGCTCAGACACTCTTCTAGCTGAAGTGATGGCCAGAAGCAAGGTTGTTTTCCAAGAGAGAAATTTTAACTCTGCTGACGCTGCAGGTTCAAAGGGGGGGGTGGGCTTTTCCAGTACAAAGTTAAGGTCCTAAGCAGGTGACGGTGCTCTCCTTGGCAGCCTTAAGCTGTTTGCCCCTCTGAGGAACTGTTTGATAAGAGGGTGCGAGAGGAGAGGTGGCTCAGTGTTGTAATGAGCCAAAATGTCTGAGGCATGTATCTTAATAGATGAGGAAAAAGACAGACCTTTGTGGAGTAGATCTGCTAAGCAATCCATGATTAGAGGCAGGGAGGGCAGAGTTGTGTCCTCACCTTTGGATTGAATCCAGGAGTAGTACCTTTTCCACTTATCAGCATAGGATTTCCTTGTACTGGGTCTTCTGGCTTCAAGAATGACGTCCAGCACAGTACAGTTGTGTACACTTACCATAAATGTAGATGTTGGAGTGTATTCACTGTTGCAGTCATTACATTTGGGTAATCTGCTGGCAGGTTGCCCTCAGTCAGCCTGAATAAACAAGTGTTGGGTCCTGCGTTGTTCGCTGTCTCCTCTTCCATGACGTCAGGGGTATAAAAACATGCAGCCGATGCCATTTTATTCAGTTTTTCTTGCCCCAGATGTCAGGTGCCCCCAAATAGGGAGCAAAAAAAAAAAAAAACCACACACAGTAAATATATATAAATGCACACCATAAAGGCTTTTGTGTATAGTGAAGGAAAGAAAAGGTATAGAAAGGGATGGTGGGTGGGTAACCCGGACTGCAACAGTGAATACACTCCAGCATCTACATTTATGGCAAGTGTACACAACTGTACTATGTTCTTCGTGTTTCACTGTTGCAGTCATTACATTTGGGTAGAATCGCAAAGCTATGGCAGGATGGAACTAAACTGCATTAGGTGCGGCTATACGGCCCTGCAGAACTGCAGTGGCAAAGCCTGCCCTGGATTTGGAGAAGAAATGCAAATGATAATGCTTTGTGAAGGTACGAACAGATCTCCAAGTAGCATCTTCTAGAATGTCTTTGGTTGAAACCCCTCTGAGAAAAGCTGCTGAAGTAGAGGCAGCCCTGGTGGAATGTGATTTGATCCCCTTGGGCACAGGTTTACCATGGTGCAAGTAGCAGAAACAAATGCAGTGGCTTATCCACTTAGGAATAGTCTGCTTTGATATAGCCTTCAACTCTGACCCTGCAGCAAACGCTACCAGTAGTTGCTCAGACTTTCTTAGAGATTTGGTCCTGTTTAAGTAGAATCTTAGTTGTAGAATCTTAGTTGTCTGTGTTTACATCCAATGAATGCAGAATCCACTCCCCCTTGTTCTGCGGATTCGGGTAAAAAGTTGGCAGATGAATGATCTGGTTAAGAGCCACACTGGATACCACCTTAGGCATAAAAGAAGGATTGGTCCGGAGGGACACCCTGTCCGGGTAAAATATAATAAAAGGCTCCACTGCCATGAGAGCCTGTAGTTCTGAAACCCTTCTTGCTGAAGTGACTGCCAAGAGAAAGGCAGTTTTCCAAGACAGAAATTTTATATCCGCAGTAGCTGCTGGTTCAAAAGGAGGCAGGGTGAGTTTTTCCAGCACAAAATTGAGGTCCCATGCAGGAGTTTGTGATCTTCTGGGAAGCCTTAAATTTTTGGCCCCTCTAAGATACTGTTTAAGCAGAGGATAAAAAAAGAGGGGAGGCTCTGTTGTAATGAGCCAAGATGGCAGAGGCATGGATTTTTATTGAAGAAAAAGATAGGCCCTTGTCAAGCATCTCAGTCAAATATTGTAAAATCTGAGGAATATTGGGCTTTGCTGTGTCTGTTCCTTGTGCTTGGTTCCAAGCACAGAATCTCTTCTATTTATCAGCATAAAATTTTCTAGTACTAGGTCTTCCGGCTTCCAAAATGACATCCATCACAGATTTACTGAGAGGTGTTGTTTGAATAATTAGTTGATCAGCCATGCTGCAAGATTCAGAGTTTGAAGGGGAGTGTGCAGAATTTGATAGTTCTGCTGAGACAGTAGATGAGGTATTTTTGGCAAGTACCATGGAGGAAGCAGAGACATATTCCTTAGTAGTGGGTATGAGTGCTGGTGAGGCCAGTCCGGAGCAAGTAGGATCATTTTTGTTTTTTCCTGTCTGACTTTTAGTAAGACTGTGGAGAGTACAGGCAGAGGGGGAAAGGCACAGACCGATAGGGTTTTCCAGCTGAAGGATAGGGCATCCACTTTCCATGCTTTTTTGTGATTAGTTCTTGTGCAGAATTTGTCCAACTGACAATTTTGGGGAGAGGCAAATAGATCTATGTCTGGGCTCCCCCATTTCTGTGTAAACATGTAGATTTGTGGATTCAGTTTCCATTCGTGCGGGTCCATTAGATTTCTGCTTAGGTCGTCTGCCAGAGTATTTTGTTTTCCTGGCAGCAATTGAGCTTGAAGATGTATTTGTTCCACAAGGCCATGGCTAGTCTGCAAAGGGGGTATGAATGTGTACCCCCCTGCTTGTTTATGTACCACATAACTGTGGTGTTGTACGTCTTTATCAGTAGTTGTCCTGGATGAAGTAAGCCCTTGAAGGCTGTCAGAGCATTCTGAACAGCTAGCATCTCTTTCTGGTTGATATGCAGATGCATTTGGTTTGGGCTCCATTTGCCCTGAATGAATCTCCCTGCCAGGTGGGCCCCCCAAGCATAGTCTGATACATCTGTAGTTAGGGTTTGGGTGGCAGGGGTATAGTGAATGACAGTCCCTTGTTTTGGTGACATGTCTCTGCCCACCAAAGAAACTCCTGTTGTAGGCAGGGAATGAGAGGAATCATCGTTTCCAGACTGTGACAGTGTTGACTCCATAAACTTTTTAGGTACCATTGAAGTTTCCTCATATGCAGCCTCTCATAGTAGAATGCAGGATGCCATGAACCCCAAAGCCTGCAGAATTTGTGGGTTTTTGTTGTCATTTATTTGAGGTTGTCAGTTGCCTTTGTTTGTCTTGCGTGAGGTAAGCCATCTGTGCAGTTGTATTCAAGCTTGCACCTAGGAATGTAATTATTTGAGAGGGTACCAGTTGTGATTTCTTTTCGTTTATGGTGTACCCTAGGCATGCTAGAAGCCTTTTTACAAATGCCAGATGCTGAAGAAGAGTGTCCTTGTCCTCTGCTTTAATAAGACAGTCATCCACATAAGGATAAATTTGAATGCTTCTTTGTCTGCAGAATGCAATTACTGGTGCCAGGCACTTTGTAAAGACCCTGAGCGCAGTAGATAAGCCAAAGGGCAATGCAGAGAATTAGTAATGCAAAAACCCTGCTTTAAAGTGGAGGCAACTTCTGCACGATTCCCTTATTGGGATATGCAGGTATGCCTCTTAAGTCTAGAGTTACTAACCAAAAATTCCTGCCTAGCATAGGCAGTAGCTGTTGTAAAGTCAGCATTCTGAATTTTGGAATGTCCAGGAATGTGTTTAAAATCGGTAAGTCCAGTATTGGACGCCATGAATTGTCTTTTCTGGGTACCAGGAAAAGTCTTGAATAAAAACTTTGTCCTTTTTCCTTTTCTGGTACCGGTTGAATAGCCCCCATATCCATGAGAGACATGACTTGTTTCTGGGCCTCTGCCCACTGGTTTTGCGGCAGATATGGCCATCCGTTTGGAATTGGCAAAGTATGGAAATGAAATCTGTACCCCTGAGATACTATGTTTAATACCCACTTGTCCTGGGTAATTAACTGCCAATTTTGAGCATGAAGTGCTAGTTTCCCCCCCAAGGGGGCTGCCAAAAGATAAGTGCTTGGTGATGGTACAGGAAAGTCATTGAGACTGCTTACTATAGGGTTGTGCTTTGTTTCCTCCAGATTTGGCGGTGTAGGCACCCCATTGCTTTGACCTGTAAGAAACCTGTGACTGGTATCTGGAGCCTTTTGAGCACGTGGATTTGCCTCGAGTGGCTCTGTTGGACACAGGAAAGGACCAATTTTTTAGTAGGCCCGTGTCTACTGAACCTGGGTGGCTGCACTTGCAATAAATCTTTTACAGTTTGCATAGATTTAGCTTTGTCTTCCATTTTCTTTAAAACCTCTTCTGCCTTATTACCAAACAGAGTATCATGCAGCAAAGGGGCATCCAACAATTTAGCTTTAACATGATGAGGCAGATTTTGCTCCTTGAGCCAGGCATGCCTTCTAATCACAGATCCAGTAACGGCGGCCCTACAAGAGGCCGGCAAGGAATCAAAACCACATTGCAAAGTATGCTTTCCAACTTGTTCTGCTGAATGCAATAATTCCTGTAACTCTATTTTCCACACAATCAGAAATCAACATAAATTTCTGTTTCAGTAAGCCCATAACATGCTGTTGATATTTAAGCATATGAAACTGGCAGTTTAAGGCCCTGACTGCCAAGGCTGGAGACATATAAACCTTCTTTCCCCATCTATCCAGCGCCCTGGAATCTCTATCAGAGGGGGTAGGATTTTTGCCTGTAGAGGCCATTAAACCCTTGGGACCCTGAGAAATAGTCTCAGGATCAGCAGCAGGATTTTTGAATAGAAATTTGTGGGAGTCAGGAAAGTACAGTTTTGTACCTACCATAAATGTAGATGTTCGAGTGCTAATACAGCTGCAGTAATCACATATGGGTTTCTCTGCCGTCAGGCGGGTCCTCGGTCGGCCGAATTCCAAAGTCTTGGTCCGGCGTCGGTTGTTGTCACCTTCTTTCCTGATGTCAGTGCGACAGGGGTATATAAGACACAGCCAACGCCATATTCTTCAGTCTTTCTTGCCCCAGATGTCAGGTGCCCCCAGAAGGAAGGCAATACATAAATTATATATATAAATATAAATATATACAAGAAATGCAATGTAATCAAAAAACAGTAATTGCAAGCAAATACACCATAGGAGGATAACCCAAATTAGGTTGTAAGAGGAGGTGTTAGCCACTAGTCCTTTACCAAGAGGGGAAGGAGGGAGGTAAACTTGTACTGCAGCTGTATTAGCACTCGAACATCTACATTTATGGTAGGCACAAAACTGTACTATGTTCATCGTGCATACAGCTGCAGTAATCACATATGGGTAGAATCCAAAAGCTACGCACAGGGTGGTAGGCACTAGGTGGAACTTGGATGAGCCAGAATGCCCTGCAACACAGCAGTGGCAAAGCCTGCTCTGGTTTTGGAATATAAAGGCAGGCGGTAGTGTTTTGTGAAGGTATGCACAGAACTCCAAGTGGCAGCCTCTAAAATATCTTTGGTAGGAACTCCTCTAAGGAAGGCTGTAGAGGTAGCTGTGGCCCTGGTGGAGTGGGATCTGATGCCAGTAGGAACAGATTTCCCATGATAGGAGTAACAAAATCGTATGCAGTGGCCTATCCATTTTGAAATTGTCTGCTTAGTGATAGGCTTCCCTGAGCTCCTACAGCATAGGACACAAAAAGTTGTTCTGATTTCCTGAAAGGCTTTGTTCTGTCCAAATAATAACGTAGTTGTCTATGGATGTCTAAGGAGTGTAGCAGCCTTTCCCCTTTGTTTTGAGGATTGGGGTAAAAGGTGGGTAAGTGAATGGCTTGATTTAAAGCTACCCTGGATACCACTTTAGGCATGAATGATGGGTTGGTTCGAAGGGTAACCCTGTCCTGATGGAAGATGAGAAAGGGCTGTACAGCCATGAGGGCTTGTAGTTCTGAAACCCTAAGAGCTGAGGTTATGGCCAGAAGGAAAGCTGTTTTCCAGGACAAATATTGCAAATCTGTTGAGGCAGCTGGTTCAAAGGGAGGCAATGTTAATTTTTCTAGAATGTAATTTAGATCCCAGGCTGGCACTGGTTTCCTTGGTGGTCTTATATTCTTAGCACCTCTGAGAAACTGTCTTAAGAGTGGGTGAGAGAATAATGGTGGATCCGTGTTGAATTCTGCAGAAATGGCTGAGGCATGGATTTTTATGGAGGAAAAAGAAAGTCCACTGTTCAGCAGCTCAGCTAGATACTGTAACACCTGAGACAAATTCAGTTTCCTAGGGTCCTGGCCTTTTTTCTCATTCCAAGAGCAAAACCGTTTCCTAGGGTCCTGGCCTTTTTTCTCATTCCAAGAGCAAAACCGTTTCCATTTTGCGGAGTAAGCCTTTCTAGTAGATGGCCGTCTGGCCTCCAAAATGACATCCTGCACCTCTTTGGTGAGTAGGGTCTGTTGTGATGTTAAGGAATTTTCCATGCAGCGAGATTGAGAGTTTTCAGCTGACTGTGAAGAGTTTTGTAGCTGTGCTGAGTCAGCAGAAGAGGCATTAGAGGTAGGGGCCAGGGAGGAGTACGTGTTAGGCCCCTCAGGAGTGGGTACCAGTGCTGTCTCGGCCAGTCTGGAGCAATCAGTATCATCTTCGGTCTGTCTGCTCTTGCTTTCAAGAGCACCTTGGGCAGAAGAGGCAGAGGTGGGAAGGCGTAAACTGTCCATGCTGTCCAACTGAATAAAAGGGCGTCCACTCTCCAGGCCTTTGGATGAAAGGTCCTTGAACAAAACTTCTCCAATTGAAGATTTTTGTGGGAGGCGAAGAGATTTGTCTGGCCTCCCCCACGCTTGGATTATCCTTGTAAACACTTGAGGATGCAACTTCCATTCGTGTGGATCTGTCATATTTCTGCTTAGATTGCCTGCCAGTGTGTTTTCCAAACCTGGCAAGTACTGTACTTGAAGCTCGATTTGCCATTCCAGAGCCAAGTTCCAAAGTGTCATGGCTAGTCTGCACAGGGGGTATGAATGTGTTCCTCCTTGTTTGTTTATGTACCACATTACTGTGGTGTTGTCTGTTCTTATCAATAATTGTCCTGAATGCAGGAGGTCCTTGAATGCTGTAATTGCATTTATCACTGCTAGCATTTCTTTCTGATTGATGTGAAGGTGCTTTTCCTTTTGGGATCATTTGCCCTGAATGCACCTGCCAGTCATGTGCGCCCCCCCAGGCGTAATCTGAAGCGTCTGTGATGACTTGATTTGCTTGAGGCTTGCAGAATGGGAGACCTGTGTTTGTTTGACATGCTTGGGCCCACCATAGAAATTCCTTTTGCAAACATGGAATTATTGGTATTATTGTTTCCAAACTGTGACTGTGTTGAGACCATAGTTTTTTTAGGTACCACTGAAGTTTCCTCATATGCAACTTTGCACATGGGATTAAAAGAATGCAAGATGCCATGAAGCCCAGAGCCTGCAGGATTTTCCTTGCAGTAAGCCTGGTACAATTTGCTAGTATTTTGAAGTACTGAGTTAGTTGCCCCTGTTTTTCTGGCGTAAGATAGGCCATCTGAGTGTTTGTGTCCAAATTGGCACCCAGGAAAGTTATTTTCCGAGATGGTGTTAGCCTGGATTTCTCTGTTGATTGTGTATCCCAGAGAATTCAGTAACCGTGTTGCATAAGCCAGATGTTCCAGAAGTATGTGCTTGCTGTCCGCTTGGATCAGGCAGTCATCCAAATAAGGGCAAATTTGTATCCCTTGAAGTCTGCAGTAGGCAATTACTGATGCCAGGCATTTCGTGAATACTCTGGGCGCAGTAGATAAGCCAAAGGGCAATGCAGAGAATTGATAGTGGATTGAACCTGCAAGAAATCTGAGGTATCTTCTGCAACTTTGCCTGATTGGGACATGCAGGTATGCCTCCTTGAGGTCCAATGTTACCAGCCAAAACTCCTTTCCCAGCATGGGAAGAAGCTGCTGTAATGTGAGCATCTTGAATTTTGGTACGAGTAAGAATGTGTTTAGGATGGATAAGTCCAAAATGGGTCTCCAGTCGGTTCCTTTCCTTGGTACCAGAAATAGCCTGGAATAAAAACCTTGACCTTGTTCGTGAGAAGGCACCTCTTGAATAGCTTTCATGTCTATGAGCTTTGAAATTTGTAGTTGTGCCTCTGCCCTTTGGTTGTGTGGCAGGTTTGGCATGCCTCTCATTTTTGGAAGGGTGTGAAAATGAAATCTGTAGCCTCTGCTTATAACGTCCAGGATCCATTTGTCTGTTGTGACAATATGCCAATTTCTTGTAAATAATGCCAGCTTTCCTTCCAAGGGTGCTGCCAGCTGAGACTTGCTTGGCATGAAAAGGATGAAGTCATTGGGTTTGTTTTCTGTATTGTTGTGCACTGTCTTCGCCACCTCTTGGTGCTGGAGTTTGCCATTGTCTGCCTCTATATGATCCCTGAGATTGTCCTCTGCTCCTTGTTCGCCTGTATCTACCTCTTTGGCGCTTGTCCGTGGCTGGAAAGGACCAGTTTTTTGAAGGCCAATTTCTGCTAAAACGAGGTGGTTGTACCTGTGGAAAAGCCTTGACAATTTGCATAGATTTAGCTTTTTCTTCCATTTTCC
Organism: Protopterus annectens; assembly: GCF_019279795.1. NCBI lineage: Eukaryota > Metazoa > Chordata > Ceratodontiformes > Protopteridae > Protopterus > Protopterus annectens. Next base: position 1,373,043,506 of record NC_056737.1, read on the forward strand.
GTAGTATCTCCTCAGCATTAGTACCAAATAGTACATCCTTTTGTAAAGGAGCATCTAGTAGTTTAGCTTTAACATGATCAGGCAAGCTTTGCTCCCTAAGCCAGGCATGTCTACGAATGACTGATCCTGTAACAGCAGCTCTGCTTGAGGCCTCTAAGGCATCATAGCCACATTGTAAGGTGCGTTTACCCACTTGTTCTGCACTATGCATCATATCCTGCAACTCCTTCAAATCTGGTTGTTCAGGTTGAGACATTTTATTTCTCAATTGTGATAACAGAAACTGTTGATATTTAAGCATATGGAACTGACAATTTAAGGCCCTCATGGCTAGGGTGGCCGAGGTGTATACCTTTTTTCTCCACCTTTCTAAGGATCTAGATTCTCTTTCGGAAGGTAGTGGATTCTTGGCAGTAGAGGCCTTCATCCCCTTGGGGCCTTGAGAAATGGTTTCAGGGTCAGCATTATGGCTTTTGAAAAGAAATTGGTGAGAGTTAGGAACCCTGTAGTACCTATCAGGTTTGACAGGGGCAGGTGGCAGGGAATCCGGATTAAGACAAGCCGCCGAGTAAACATCATCCAGTATGTCCAAGACAGGAGGAATAGCCAGAGGTCTGTGTTGAGGCAACAAAAGAAATTCCCTAAGCCTTTTCTTGGAATCAGAAAGTCTTGGCCTTCCCAATGGAAGTGTTCCCTCAAAGTGTGCAAGGTTTCCCCAAAAGAAAAATCCTCTGGGGGAGATACAGAAGGAATGGACTGTTCTGCATCAGAATCTTCATAAGGGGAGTACGAGTGTTCCTCTACATCAGAATGTTCTGAGAAAATGGAACCCTGTTCAGAAGAGGGAGAATCTTCCTCCACTCTGGGTCTCTTGTCTGGAGGGGGTTGGGAACCCCTGATAAGGGTAATTAAATCCTCAGCCATTTTAAGCATCTGCTTTTTAGGCATGGGGCCTGGAGATGGGCCCTGTGCAACAGGCCTCTTGGGATGCATGGCTGATTTGGACTTAGTAAAGGCCTTAATGGAAAAGGAAGATGAGGGTCTAAAGACACCCTGGGTGGAAGTGGACCTGTCCACATTAGGAGGCTCTACAATCACAGTGGCTTCGGTGGTTGTAGTCTGAGTAAGGGCCGAGGTACCTGCAGTCTCGGTTACAGTAGACACCGCCAAGGAAGTGTCGTCGGTAGTCAGGGACTGCATAGGCGTCTCGCTGAGAACCGGACCACGTGTAGCCGGTTTTGCCGTGGTGTCGGTGGAGACCGCGGACCTCGCGTGTCGGTCCTTGTTCTTGCGTTTTTTTGGACAAAACGGTAGTCGGAGTCTCCGACGACATTTTATAATCAAAAGCTTTACCAATAGTGTTGGGCGAACTCCGCCCGACGCTTAATAGTGCGCTTATTGAAAGTAGCGCAAAAGCGACAGCCCGAGACGTCGTGGTCTGGGCCTAAACAAGGTATGCAGAGGGAATGGAAATCCTTATGCGGTATTTGCTTCCCACAAGAAATACAATTGTTAACTTTGTCTGACATCGGTCTGGGGCAAGAAAAGTTTCCCCAACGGGGTACTTAGCTTTAACGAAGACTTCTGTTTCCAATTTTTTTGTAAATTCAGGAGCTGGCCGACCGGCACTTGCGAACTGCTTCTGCTTCGGGCACCGCGCGGCAAAAAGGACTGAAGAATATGGCGTTGGCTGTGTCTTATATACCCCTGTCGCACTGACGTCAGGAAAGAAGGCGACAACAACCGACGCCGGACCAAGACTTTGGAATTCGGCCGACCGAGGACCCGCCTGACAGCAGAGAACCCATATGTGATTACTGCAGCTGTATGCACGATGAACATCCCTGTAATATCTGTCTGGCTTACTAGGAGCTGGAGGCAGGGAATCAGGAGCCATGCTTGACTCCGAAAACACATCATCAACAAGGTCTAATACAGGAGGTATTGCCAAAGGCCTATGCTGAAGGAGGAAATCCCTAAGCCACTTTTTAGATTCAGAGAAGTCCGGACTCTCCCAGTGAAAATGTTCCCTTAAAGTATGCTAAGTCTCTCCAAAAGAGTAATCCTCAGGAGGAGATGCAGATGGGATGGATTGCTCTGCATCAGAATCCTCATAGTGTGAATAGAAAATTCCTGATCAGAAGAGGAATCAGACGAAATGGAAACCTGATCTGAAGATTCATAATCAGTGCCTTGCCTAGGCCTCTTAGAAGGGGGGGTTGAACACCCCTGATCAAGGTAATTAAATCCTGGGCCATTTTGATAATCTGTTTTTTAGGCATGGGGGCCTGAGCACATGGCTCATGAGTCGGTTTTTTAGACATAGATGTTTTGACCTTGTTTTTGTTTCTGGCGTCAGTTTAATATAAAAATATTGAGGCCTGAAAACACCCTCAGAAGCTGGTGCCTGCTCAGTGGCTCCAGACTCATCCAAGGGAGAGACATCCGCGGGTTCAATACTCTGAGAATCTCGCGGCATACCGGACTCCGAATGGGTCTTGGTAGAGGCCTGCGACTCAAAGTAGCGAGTAACAGGGGCTGCAAAAGCGCCTCACTTGAGTACCGGCGAACCAGCGACTGGCTTAGGAGAAGCTTCGTCGTCGGTTTTGGACCCTGACGGTCTCTCTCTTTTTCTTTGCGTTTTTTGTGAACTCTGGTAGTCGGATTGCTAACAGACGACATTTCAGGATAATTATTAAATGTTGTACCAAAATATTTAGAAGCAAAAATATACAGACGCTTAATAGTGCGTTGGTTAAATCTAGCACAAAACCGACAGCAAGGTACGTTGCGATCTGGGCCTAGGCAAGGAATACAGCACAAATGAAAATCCTTATGAGGTATTTGCTTCCCACAAGTAATGCAATTATTAACTTTTACTGACATTGGTAAGGAGCAAGAAAAAAAGTTTCCCCAACGGGGTACTTCGCTTTAGTTTGAAGACTTCGGTTCTTAAACTCAAATACAAAAATTTCAGGAGTTGGCCGACCGGCACTTGCAAACTGCTTCTGCTTCGGGCATCGTACGGCAAGAAAGACTGAATAAAATGGCGTCGGCTGCATGTTTTATACCCCTGACAACCTGATGTCATGGAAGAAGAGACAGCAACTGATGCAGGACCCAAGACTTTGTTATTCAGGCTGACTAAAGGCAAATGTAATGACTGCAACAGTGAAATACGAAGTACATCTGCTTGCTTAGGGATGCTGGGGGAGAATTCAAGGAATAAAGCCAGGCTGCAAGATTTAGGGTTTGCAGTTGCGGATGCAAAATCTGTCCCTCCTGCTGAAAGAGCAGGGTTGGGTTCTGGTGTAGGTGCCATGGTGGCACCAGTGTCAGGCTGCGCAGGAGTGGGTACCAGTGCTGGCATGGCCAGTCTGGGGCAATCAGAAGTGTCCTTGGTCTTTCTCGTCTTATTTTGAGTAATACTCTTGGGAGAAGGGGCAGAGAAGGAAAGGCATAGATTGAGAGATTTACCCACTGGAAACATAGCACATCCACTTTCCAGGCCCTGCTGTGAGGGTTCCTGGTGTAGAATTTGCTGAGCTGGTGGTTGCAGGGGGAGGCAAACAGATCCACCTCTGGCGTCCCCCACTTCTGGATGAGAAGTTTGAAGGTGCTGGGCTCCAATTGCCACTAGTGTGGGTCTAAGAGATTTAAGTAGTCTGCCAGTGAATTTGGTTTGCCTGGCAGGAAATGAGTTTGCAGATGGACTTGCATGTCCAAGGCCATGGCTAACCTGCAGAGTGGGTAAGAATAGCTTTCCCCCTGCTTGTTGATGTACCACTTAACTGTGGTGTTGCCTGTTTTGATTAGCAGCTGTCCTGGAGGGAGTAGGGATCTGAAAGCTGTCAGGGTGTGCTGTACAGCTAGCATCTCTTTTTGATATGCAGATGAATTTCACTTGGGCTCCAGTGGCCCTGGATGCATTTGCCGTCCATGTGTGCTCCCCAGGCATAGTCTGATGCATCTGTGGTTAAGGTCTGGGCAGTGTGGGGTTGAGTAAAGGGCATCCTCTTGTTGTGGTTGCATGCTGCTGCCCACCAAAGAAACTCTGTCCTTAGACAGGGTATGATAGGAATGACTTGTTTCCAGGTCCCGAGAATGTTTGCACCAAAGACTTGTACCACTGAAGTTTCCTCATATGCAGTCTGGCATATGGAATTAGTAGAATGAATGAGGCCATGAACCCTAGGGCTTGCAGGATTTTCCTTGCGGATAGCTAGTCTGTCAGAAAGACTTGCTTTTCTGAAGTGAAGAATGCCATCTGGGATGCTGTGTCCAAGCTTGCTCCCAGGAATACAATCTTTTGGCTGGGCACTAGTTTTGATTTCTTTTCATTGATGGTGTACCCCAGGGATGCGAGAAGTTTTTTTTACAAATGTCAGGTGCTGCAACAGCAATTCTAGACTGTCCGCCTGTATCAGGCAGTCGTCCAAGTACAGGAAAATTTGAATATTTCTCTGCCTGCAGTAAGCAATGGCTGGAGCCAGGCATTTTGTGAATAATCTGGGAGCAGTGGATAAGCCAAAAGGAAGTGCAAAGACCTAACAATGCATAGATCTGGGCCCGAAACGTAGATATTTCCTCCATGACTCCCTTATAGGGATGTGCAGATAGGCTTCTTTTAAGTCAAGGGTGACTAACCAGGCATCCTTGGCTATCATAGGTAGAAGCTGTTGCAAGGTAAACATTTTGAATTTTGGTACGACCAGGAAGGTGTGGAGGATATAAAGATCCAGGATTGGATGCCAAATGACCTCTTTTCTGGGTACCAGGTAAAGTCTGGAATAGAATCCTTGACTTATCTGTTCCACTGGAACCGGATGAATAGCCCTGAAAGAGAGCAGGGATAGGATGTGCCTCTGCCCACTGGTTTGGAAGAAGATCTGGGAACCCTTTTGGGGTTGGCAGAGAGTGGAAGTAGAATTTGTACCCCAGGGATACAATGTTGAGGACCCATCAGTCTTTGGTGATGGATATCCAGTTTTTACCATGAAGGGCAAGTTTTCCTCCTAGGGGCACAAGCAGCTGGGCAGAGGTGGCGAGTGGAGTACATTAGTCAATGTGAGTTCTTACCGTAGGGAGATGGCTTAGCACTCCCTGCTTTGGGGGTGGTGGCACTCCATTGCTTAGATCTCTGCATACCCCGAGACTGTAGTCTGGGTGGTCTGCTTCCCCTGGGTCTAGTTTGAGATGGTCTGGAGGGGGCTGGAAAGGACCAGTGTTTCGAGAGGCAATGTCTACTGAATCTAAGAAGCTGCACTTGTAAGAATACTTTAACTGTCTGCATAGATTTATCTTTTTCTTCCATCTTTTTAAGAACCTCTTCTGCTTTGGTGCCAAACAGATAGTCCTTGTTCAAAGGAGCATCTAATAACTTGAATTTGACATGGTCCAGCAAGTTCTGCTCCTTAATGTAAGCATGTCTTCCCAGTACAGAAAGTACAGTTGTGTACACTTACCATAACTGTAGATGTTAGAGTGTATTCACTGTTGCAGTCATTACATTAGGGAAATCTGCTGGCAGGTTACCCTCAGTCGGCCTGATTAACAAAGTCTTGGGTCCTGCGTCAGTTGCTGTCCCCTTCTTCCATGACATCAGGTCATCAGGGGTAATAAAAAACATGCAGCCGACGCCATTACATCAGTTTTTCTTGGCCCAGATATCAGGTGCCCCCCAAATGGGGAGCAAATAAAATTAAAAACACAAAAATATACCTCCAACCAAAAGCAAATGCACCAAAAAGGCTTTTAAGCATAGTAAAAAAAAGTAGAGGTATAGGAAAAGAAAAACAGGGCTGGAGGGAGGGTAACCAGGTCTGCAACAGTGAATACACTCGAACATCTATATTTATGGTAAGTGTAAACAACTGTACTAGGTTCTTCGTTTTCACTGTTGCAGTCATTACATTTGGGTAGATTCCCAAAGCTATGGTTGGGAGGATGGATTTATACTGCATTAGGACCAGCTATAAGGCCCTGCAAGACAGCAGTGGCAAAGCCAGCTCTGGATTTAGAGAAAATTGGTAAATAAGAAGTTATGTACCTACCATAACGTTCCATGTTAGTTGTCTTCTCTCGCCTTCTTTCTTGCTTGATGGGTTCGGAGCCGATCCTCGGCTCCGACTCGGCACTTGCTTTAGCTCGAGAACTCCTTTTACCAGCTCGAGGCAGCCCCATATCCCATGATGCAAGGCAGTAAGTACCCAAATCTCGTTTGTTGACAAAGGGCAATAACACCAAGCATAAAATACTTCCCAAAGGAAGAAGAAACTTACAGATGGAAAAAGGACCAGGTCTGAATGGTCTTTAGCATAATAGTTTCTTATACAAGGTCTGTCCAGGCCAGGGGGAAGGAGGGAGGGTCGCAAGAAAGAAGGCGAGAGAAGACAACTAACATGGAACGTTATGGTAGGTACATAACTTCTTAATGTTAAGTTGTCAATCTTGCCTTCATTCTTGCTTGATGGGACCGCGTCCCTAGCACCTCTATCCTGGGTGGCTCAATGGAACAAACTCTTGAGGACTGTAGAGCCAAAACTGGCTCTGTCCCTGGAGGCCAAGTCCAATTTGTAATGGGAAACAAAAGTGTGAGGAGTGGCCCAAGTGGCTGCGCAAATAGTGTCCAAAGGCAGTCTAGCTTGAAAGGCTGTAGAAGTAGCTAAACTCCTAGTTGAATGTGCTTTAGGTTTTGAGCACAGCTGTTTTCCCTGATCGATAAATTTCAGTGATGACCGAAGAAAGCCATCTGGACAAAGTCACCTTAGAAACAGGAAGGCCTTTTATTATCCGCATAGGAAACAAAAGTTGATCAGATTTTCTAAATTTTTTTGTTCTGTCCAAATAATATCTAAGCTGACGGTGGACGTCAAGATAATGTAGCTTTTGTTCAGCTCTATCTGAATAGTTAGGAAAAAATACGGGGAGATCAATGGATTGATTCAGATTGTTTTTTGAAGCGACCTTAGGTAAAAAGGATGGATTAGTTCTCAAAGATACTCTGTCTTTGTGAAAAATCAAATAGGGGGGGTCGAACCGAAAGAGCATGAAGTTCAGACACCCTCCTGGCAGATGTAATAGCCACTAGAAATAACGTTTTCCAAGAAAGATATTTCAGGGAACAAGAAACAGCTGGCTCAAGGGGGAAGAATCAAGGATGTCAGCACTAAATTTAGATCCCACTGAGGAGGAGGATTCCTGATTGGAGGCTCTAGTAGGAAAATTCCTTTCAAGAAGGCCCTGCAGAGCCTATGGGACATAATGTTATGATCTGCTATCCCGACATGAAAATTAGAAATAGCAGCCAACTGAACTCTGACTGTGGAAGAAGAGGAGCCTGCATGAAAAATTTCTGCTAAGAAGTCCAGAACTGCCTGAACAGGGGCAGTAAAAGGATCGATATTTTGGGCCTTAGCCCAATAAGAGAAACGTTTCCATTTGCTTGTGTAAATCCTCCTGGTAGAGGATTTTAGTGAAGTTATTATGATATCTCTAACTGGGTTAGAGATCAAAGGAAGCCTGGCTAAGGAAGGAAGTGGAGCAACCATGCTGTGAGGTTGAGAGAAGGGATTGACCGGTGCAGCTGACCGAATTGGTGAATCAGTAGATCTGGCACTGGGTCCAGATGCCACGGCTGCACCAAAAGGTGACGATGGAGGAAAGGGAACCAAACTTGTCGAGGCCAGTAAGGGGCAATGAGAATCAAATTGGCTCTCAAAACGGTAGCTTTCTGGATCACCTGAGGGATCAGAGGAAATGGAGGGAAGGCATAAAGAAGTCCCTGGGGCCAATCCTGGGTCAGAGCGTCTCTGGGGGGATGGCCTGATAGAGGGAAGAGGCTGAAGAAGTCTGGACATTTGCTGTTTTGGGGAGTAGCAAAAAGATCGCAACATGGACGACCCCATTCCAGAAAAATCTCTTCCGCTATAGATTGCTTGAGAGACCACTCGTGAGGCATGAGAATAGCTCTGCTCAATCTGTCAGCTATAATGTTGGTTTTCCCAGGGATATGCGTTGCTACCAGAAACCGATGAGAGGAGATCGCCCATTGCCATAGTCTGAGCGCTTCTCGACAAGGGGTAGGACTTGGTTCCGCCCTGTTTGTTGATATACCAAACCACAGACATGTTGTCTGTGTGGACTGCAATTGTCCCTACGGGAAGAAAGTCGTTGAGGGCTTGCAACGTTAAAAGCACTGCTCTCATCTCCAGGACATTTATGTGCAGATGGTACTCGAACGGTTGCCACGTCCCATGAACCATCCTGCCCTGATAATGACCCCCCCACCCGATCAGGGAGGCATCCGTGGTGACAGTGGCTATCGGGGACGGAGGTACAAAGCACCTGCCTTGGTGAACCTGAGACGATGTGATCCACCAAGCAAGATGTTCTTTGCATGTTTGTGTCACCAGAATCTGGTGACGCATTGGGAGTTGCTGGTATGACCACTGTGTGAACAGCATCCACTGAAGGAGGCGCATGTAGAATCGAGCCAGGGGAAGAAGAGTGATGGCCGCAGCCATAAGACCTAATACCTTTAGAACCATTCTGGCCTGTACCTTCTTGCTGGCCAGAATGATCCAGACATGAGTCTGAATGTCTGAAACTCTTTGTTCTGTAAGGGTAGCTGACATCCGAACAGTGTTTAAGTTTGCGCCTATGAAGGTAATAGACTGGCAGGGCGATAAGGATGACTTTTCGAAGTTGACTGAGATGCCCAAATGAGAACAAAGGTCTATTGTGTAATCCCTGGCTTGTATAAGCTGATGCCTGGTGGTGGCCGACAGGAGCCAGTCGTCGAGATACGGAAACACCTGGAATCCTTGACGTCTCAGGTGAACCGTGACCACTGCCATGCATTTGGTGAACACTCTGGGGGCTGTAGTGAGACCAAAGGGCAGGGCACTGAACTGGAAATGACTGGACCCTAGCCGAGCGGAGAAATCTCCTGGAGCGTCTGTGAATTTTGATGTGATAGTACGCATCCTGAAGATCTATTGAGCACATTCAGTTGTCCTTCTGTAAGAAGGGCAGAATTGACTGAAGAGTGACCATTCGGAATCTTGTCTTCCTGACAGACTTGTTGAGTCTGCTGAGATCCAATATTGGTCTCCAGTCTCCTGTCTTTTGGGGACCAAAAAGAACCTTGAGTAGATTCCGGCTCTGAATGGTCTATTGTAATTGGCTGAATGGCTCTTTTGCAGTAGTTTTGTATTTCTAACTCTGCAATGTCCCTTAGACCGGTGGTACATCTGGAAGGGAACTTGAGGGAAGGGACTTTCCTCGAAGGTATTATGTAACCCTTGATATGATCGACTGTACCCATCTGTCTTGAGTGAGGAATGCCAGGCTTCTGGGTACAGTGATAATCTTCCCGACTGCCTCCAAGAAGGGACAGCCGGGCAACACCTCAGGGATGCTGAAAGGGCTTCTCAGGAAGAGACTCCTGTTGCCCTGGTTCTTCGGACCCCTCTGCCTCTAGAGCGGCGCCTGTTGTTGTTACCCCTCTGCCTCTACGGGTAAACTGACCACGTGAATCCGGCGTGACTCCTTGGGATTTACGAACCACATCTTCCCACCCTTCTGTCCTTTGGGATAAGGCCTAGAAGTGGTGGAAAACGACTCAACAGCAGAAAGAGTCTTGCCATCCTGCTCACACCTGGTCAAGGTCTCCTTCACCTGAGGGCCAAACAAAGCTGACCCATCAAAGGGAGAATTTGTGAAGGACGCCTTAAAGGATCCAAAAATCACATAGCCGCATCCAGGCTTGGCGCCTAAGAGCCACACCTGTGCCTGCGGCTCTACTCCCATCCGCAGCATAAGATATTAGCCATGGAGGAGTTAGCAATGGAATTGAGGGTTCCTAGCTGCGGCAATCTTTTCTTGAGCCCCTGCAGCTGGAGGATCCTGAACTACTTCTCCCAGCTCCTTCAGGATATCTCTGGAGTCTGGTGAAGTGACAAAGATAATTCAGCGACGCATAGCAAAGGTCGCTGAGGAAAACATCCGCTTGCACCTATCCATGGTCCTAGAGTCCTTATTAGAGGATGGACGGCACGGAAGGATCTGCAAGTTCCTTTTGGTGGCAGCCACCACCATGGCATCAGCGGGACACCCTTGGTAAGGAATTGTTTGTCACTAGGGGCAGTGATAAATTTAGAAGGCCTCCTAGGGACTGGCTCTACAGAGTCAGGAGCTGTCCACGCCTTTGCAATAACCTGCATAAGGGGTCGAAGGCGGAGACACCCAGGAGGTGGAGGGCCGAGATCCAAACGCCTCTAGGTATACTGACTCATCCTCAGAGGGATTGTTAGTGGGCCAGTTTCCTCTGTTTCAGAAGTTCTAGGATGTCTGAGAAGGAGACATCCTCAGAGGGGATCTAGGGGATCCCTCTGACTCATCAAAGTCAGTATCCAGTGACAGACTCAGGGAGTCTACATGCCTCCTCTTACAAATCCTCTTCCTAGGAGGATCTCCCGAAACATCAGGAGAATCCTCGGAAGAGGGGAAATTCAATGGGGAAACCTGAGGCGGAGGATCTCTGGGTCCTGTAGCAAGAGAAGTGGCAGAGATGTCAACAGGTACAATAGAGGGAGGAGCTACGGAAGAGACTGCTGACTGATACCAGTGGCCAGTACACTCTTCATCACCTCGAATGCTCTCCCAGGCAGGTCCGAGAGAACCCGCCCAAGAGCTAGGGAACCCAGGGCCACCGAAGGAAGTCTCCGAGGGCAGATGTCGAGCCGAGCTCACCATAGGCCGAGGCTCCAAGGGGAAGAGCGGGCCTGACAAGGGTCCGATGCCACTCACCCCCTCGGAGGAGACCATGGAAGCCCGACCACCAATCCCTCTAAGGAAGAGGAGATAGAGTAGGGCTGAAGGAACAGAAGGAGGTATCCGCCCTCCAGCCGTAGCAGTAACCATGCCCAAGACTCCAACCCAAACTCTGGGGTAGAGTCAAGGAGGAACTGTAACGGGTGTGGACCAACAGTCGCCTGCTGAGACGGACTGTGTAGCATTTGGGCCAGTACCTGTGACTTGAGTAATCTACTGACCACTCTCTAGGTCATGATCTGACAACCTGGATGACCTTGAAGATCGGCTCCGGCGGCTCCGCCCGATAGAAGAGGCGGCCGGAGCCGAAAGTATCGGCTCCAAGGAGAGGACCTTACCTCTTCCTGGAATGGCCATGAACCCGAGCACTACAGATCCCGTCGGCACCGACTTCTCAGAGCCGGCAGAACGTACCGATGTATCCGCCGGAGCCGATACAGCTACCAAGGTAACGGTGTCGGAGCCGATCGGTTTCGACACCGATGCTACCACATGGGTGTCGAGCGATCGGAGCCACCGGCGCCCGTGCCACATGTGGAGCCGATCGGAGCCGACACCACAGTGGTCAAAACAGATTCGCACCGATAGCCATAGCTTTGTGGATTCAGAATCGCTCCAGCCGAGCGATCTCGACTCACAGTCGAGCCGAGGCCGCAGGCTTAGAAACAGAAGCCTGGGCCTTGGCAGGTTTAGTTGATTTTGTGGAGCCGACTTAGCCGGAGAGCCCTCCGCTTAAGAAGACCCTGAGAATCAACTTATTGGTCCTCCTGCAGGACTCTGGCTGAAGGAGTGACAAATAGCACAGGAGTCCTGCAGGTGAAGAGGGCCCAAACAGTAGGCAAGAAGTGTGACCGCCTGTCAGAGACATCTTCATACAGCACGAGTCACACTTCTAAAACCTGAAACCTCTCCTTAGACACATGGTGCCTAAACACAACACACACAGACACACCAGTCAAAATTAAATTAAACAAATACCAAGAGGTATTTTGTAAAAACACCAACACACACACCCTAACAGGGGGATAGGAAAATTGACTAACTAAAAATAAGAGAGACAGGGATTTCTGTCAGAAAGGTTAGAATTAAAATAAAACTATCAAAAAATTAGTTTTACACTAAAAGGGGCTTAAATATCACAAATGTGAACTACTTACCAGGAGCTGGTAAAGAGAAGACCTCCCAAGCGAAGCGGCAAACGAGATCTGGGTACTTACTGCCTTGCATCATGGGATATGGGGCTGCCTCGAGCTGGTAAAAGGAGTTCTCGAGCTAAAAGCAAGAGGTGTAGAGTGAGGAGCCGAGGATCGGCTCCGAACCCATCAAGCAAGAATGAAGGCGAGATTGACAACTTAACATTGATGATGCTTTGTGAAAGTATGTACAAAACTCCAGGTAGCAGCTTCTAGAATATCCCTGGTAGGAACACCTCTGAGAAAGGCTGCAGAAGTAGATGCAGCCTGGTGGAATGAGATCTGATCCCCTGTGGGATAGGTTTTCTATGGTGCTTATAGCAAAAATGAATACAATGGCTTTATCCATTTAGAAATGGTTTGTTTTGAAATAGCCTTACCCTCTGTCCCAGCATCAAATGCCACTAGCAATTGTACAGATTTTCTTCGAAATTTAGTTCTGTCCAAGTAGAATCTAAGTGTTCTGTGCACGTCCGAGGAATGCAGAATCCATTCCCCTTTGTTCTGTGGATTGGGATAGAAGGTTGGCAAATGAATGGACTGGTTAAGAGCCACACTGGAAACCACCTTGGGCATGAAGGATGGATTGGTCCTCAGATATCCTGTCTGCATGAAAGATGATGAAAGGCTCCACTGCCATAAGGGCCTGTAATTCAGATATCCTTCTAGCTGAAGTGATTGCTAATAGGAAGGCTGTTTTCCAAGAGAGAAATTTTAAGTCTGCAGTAGCAGCTGGCTCGAAAGAAGGTAAAGTGAGCTTCTCCAAAACAAAGTTAAGGTCCCAGGCAGGGGTAGGAGCTCTCCTGGGTGGTCTCAAGTTCTTTGCCCCTCTAAGATGCTGCTTGAGCAGGGGATGAGAAAAGAGGGGTGGTTCTGTGTTATATTGGGCTGAAATAGCTGAAACGTGGATTTTAATAGAGGAAAAAGACAAGCCCTTGTAAAGCATCTCAGTTGAGTATTGCAAAATTTGAGGTACACTGGGCGCTGCTGTGCTCATCCCTAAAGACTGGTTCCAGGCACAGAATCTTTTCCATTTGTCAGCATAGGATTTTCTAGTACTAGGTTTTCTCGCCTCCAAGATGCCATCCATCACAGGTTTGCTGAGGGATGCTAAGGGTGAATTTAAATTAGCCAAGCTGCAAGGTTCACTGTTGGGAGCTGAAGGCACAGAATTTGGTTCTCCTGCTGAGACAGCAAGGAAGGTGTCTGAGGCAGGTGCCATGGAGATATTTGTGACACACTGCGCAGGAGTGGGTACCAGTGTTGGTGTGGCCAGTCTGGAGCAATCAAAATCATTTTTTGGTTTGTCCTGTTTGACTTTTAGCAGAACTTTGGAGAGCAGAGGCAGAGGGGGAAAGGCGTAGACTGATAGGAATTTCCAGCTGAAGGACAGAGCATCCACTTTCCAGGCTTTTTTGTGAGGAGTCCTTGTGCAAAATTTGTCCACCTGGTAGTTTGAGGGGAGGCAAATAGATCTAGGTCTGGGTTCCCCCATTTGCTTGTCAACATGCTGAAAATCCATGGTTCCAGTTTCCACTCATGTGTGTCCATGAGATTCCTGCTTTGTCTGTCTGCCAGTGTATTCAGTTTTCCTGGCAGGAATTGAGCTTGTAGTTGCACTTGGTAGCTCAAGGCCATGTTCCACAATGCCATGGCTAGTCTGCAGAGGGGGTAGGAATGTGTACCCCACTGCTTATGTACCACATAACCGTGGTGTTGTCCGTCTTTACCATTAGTTGTCCTGGATGAATCTAGTCCTTGAAGGCTGTCAGAGCATTCTGTACAGCTAACATTTCTTTTTGATTGATATGTAGGTGCATTTGATTTGGGTTCCATTTGCCCTAAATGCACTTAGGTGAGCCCCCCATGCATAGTCTGATGCGCCTGTAGTTAGGGATTGGGCGGCAGGGGATAGTGTGAATGGCAGTTCCTTGTTTTGGTGGCAGGCCTCTGCCCACCACAGAAACTCCAGGCGTAGTCCCTTGTTTTGGTGGCAGGCCTCTGCCCACCATAGAAACTCCAGGCATAGGCAAGGTATGATAGGAATCATTGTTTCCAGGCTGTAACAATGTTGACTCCATAGACTTTAAGTACCACTGAAGATTCCTCATATGCAGCCTTACATATGGAATTAGAAGAATGCAGGAGGCCATGAACCCCAAAGCTTGCAGTATTTGTCTTGCAGATAGCAGGGTTTTTGTGGCCACTTGTTAAGTTACCAAATTAATTTGCTTTTCTGGTGTGAGGAAAGCCATCTGGACAGTTGTATTCAAGCTTGCACCCAGGAATGTAATCTGTTGACAGGGTACCAGTTGTGATTTATTTTCATTTATGATGTACCCCAGACAAGTTAGAACCCTTTTTACAAACGCCAGATGATTCAGAAGTATGGCCTGGTTTTCTGCCTGAATTAGACAATCGTCCAGGTATGGATATATTTGAATATTTCTTTGAATGCAAAATGCAATTACTGGCACCAGTCACTTTGTGAATACCCTGGGCGCAGTAGACAAGCCAAAGGGCAGTGCAGAGAACTGATAATGTAAGTAGCCTGCTTTGAAGCGTAGGTATCTTCTGCAAGATTCCCTGACTGGGATATGCAGGTAAGCTTCTTTTAAATCTAGAGTTTCCAACCAGGCATTTTTGCCTGAAGCATGTCCAAAAAGGTGTGCAAGATGCCAACTCCCTAATTTTGGGTACAGGCCTCTGCCCACCATAGAAACTCCAGGCATAGGCAAGGTATGATAGGAATCATTGTTTCCAGGCTGTAACAATGTTGACTCCATAGACTTTAAGTACCACTGAAGATTCCTCATATGCAGCCTTACATATGGAATTAGAAGAATGCAGGAGGCCATGAACCCCAAAGCTTGCAGTATTTGTCTTGCAGATAGCAGGGTTTTTGTGGCCACTTGTTAAGTTACCAAATTAATTTGCTTTTCAGTGAGGAAAGCCATCTGGAGTTGTATTCAAGCTTGCACCAGGAATCTATCTGTACAGGTACCAGTTGTGATTTATTTTCATTTATGAGTACCCTAGACAAGTTAGAACCCTTTTTACAAACCAGATGATTCATAAGTATGGCCTGGTTTTCTGCCTGAATTAGATAATCGTCCAGGTATGGATATATCTGAATATTTCTTTGCCTGCAAAATGCAATTACTGGAGCCTGGCACTTCGTGAATACCCTGGGCGCAGTAGACAAGCCAAAGGCAGTGCAGAACTATAATGTAAGTAGCCTGCTTTGAAGCGTGAGGTATCTTCTGCAAGATTCCTGACTGGGATATGCAGGTAAGCTTCTTTCTAGGTTTCAACCAGGCATTTTGCCTAGCATGAAGTAACTGGTGAAGTCAGCATCTTGAATTTTGGAATGTCAAAAGGTGTTTAGAAGCCTAAAATGGAAACCTTGTCCCTTTTCCTCTTCTTCTGGTACCAGTTGATGGTTTCTGGATCTGCAACAGGATTTTGAAAAGGAACTTGTGGGACTCAGGAACCCTGTAGTATCTGTCAGGTTTACTAGGAGATGGAGTTATAGCCCCCATGTTTGAGGAAAGTACCAATTTTCTGAGCCTCTGCCCACTGATTTGGGGGCAGGTCTGGCCACCTGTGGTGTTGGCAATGTGGAAATGAAATCTGTATCCCTGGGGCACTATATTTAAAACCCATTTGTCCTGGGTTATGAGTCCAGTTTTTGCATGAGCAATCTTTCAAAGGCTAAAAGGTAATTGCTTGGTAATTTTAAAGGAAAGTCATTGAGATTGTTTACCATAGGGAGGTGTCTTGTTATTTCCAGATTTGGAAGTGGAGGCCCCCCATTGCTTAGTTCTAGTCCTGGGACTGAAACCTGATGCTTTTGGTGTGTTTGGGTTTGGCTTGAGAGGATCTGGAAGGAGCTGGAAAGGAACAATTCTTAATAGGCCAGTGCCTACTAAATTTTGGATATTGCACCTGTAAGAAGTATTTTACAGTTTGCATAGATTTAGCTTTATCTTCCAAGCAGCCCCTGCAAGAGTTTCTGAGCCTCTGCCCACTGATCTGGGGGCAGGTCTGGCCACCTGTCTGGTGTTGGCAATGTGTGGAAATGAAATTTGTATCCCTGGGGCACTATATTTAAAACCCATTTGTACTGGGTTATGAGTCCCCAGTTTTTTGCATGAAGAGCAATCTTTCCCCCCAAAGGGGCGGCTAAAAGGTAATTGCTTGGTAATTTTAAAGGAAAGTCATTGAGATTGTTTACCATAGGGAGGTGTCTTGTTATTTCCAGATTTGGAAGTGGAGGCCCCCCATTGCTTAGTTCTGGGAGTCCCCTGGGACTGAAACCTGATGCTTTTGGTGTGTTTGGGTTTGGCTTGAGAGGATCTGGAAGGAGCTGGAAAGGACCAGTAGGCCAGTGCCTACTAAATTTTGGATATTGCACCTGTAAGAAGTATTTTACAGTTTGCATAGATTTAGCTTTATCTTCCATCTTTTTTAGAACTTCGTCAGCCTTATTGCCAAACAGACGGTCCTGATTTAAAGGAGCATCCAACAATTTTGCTTTGACATGATCAAGCAGAGACTCCTTTAAGCCAAACATGCCTGCTAAGCACAGACCCAGTAACAGCAGCCCTGCAAGAGGCCTCTAACATATGAAATTGGCAGTTTAAAGCCCTGATTGCCAAGGTTGCAGAAGTATAAACCTTTTTACCCCATTTATCCAGCGCCCTGGAGTCTCTATCAGAAGGGGTAGGGTTTTTAGCAGTAGAAGCCTTAATGCCCTTGGGCCCCTAAGAAAAGATTTCTGGATCCGCAACAGGATTTTTGAAAAGGAACTTGTGGGACTTGGGAACCCTGTAGTATCTGTCAGGTTTACTAGGAGATGGAGGCAGGGAATCAGGGGCCATACTGGATTTTGAAAACACAACATCAACAATGTCTAGTACAGGAGTTATAGCCAAAGGCCTATGCGGAGGTAGAAGGAGGAAAGCCATAAGCCTCTTTTTTGATTCAGAAAATTCCTGACTTTCCCAGTGGAAATGCTCCCTTAAGGTATGCAAAGTTTCCCCAAAAGAAAAGTCCTCAGGGGGGGAAGCAAAGGGAATGGAATCCTCTGCATCATAATCCTCATAAGTAGGTATGGACAAATCCAGGTCATTGGAAGAATCAGAAGAAACGGAGTCCTGATCAGAAGATTCATAGTCAAGCTCAGACCTAGGCCTCATAGAAAGAGGGGGGGATGACTACCCCTGATTAGAGCAGTAAATCTTCAGCCATTTTGATAATTTGTTTTTTAGGCATAGGGGCCTGAACATGTGGCCTGGGCGTCGGTCTTTTAGACAGATAGAGATTTAGGCCTTAGTATAGAAGGTGGAGTCTATTTAATATGCAAGTCTGTAGGCCTGAATACACCCTCAGAAGCCGGTGCCTGCACAGCGGCTCCGGACCCATCCAAGGTACAGACATCCGCGGGTTCCATAGGTGAAGCATCTCATGGCATACTGGACTCCGAATGGGTCTCAGTAGAGGCCTGCGTGTCAGAGGTAGCGGGTAGCAGGGGCTGCGAAAGTGCCTCACTGAATACCAGCGAACTGGCAACTGGCTTAGGAGAAGCGTTGTCGGCAGTTTTGGACCTAGACGGCCTGTCTCTCTTTCTTTGCGTTTTTTTGGAATTGTGGTAGTCGGATGGCTAGCAGAAGTCATTTCTGGACAATTAAACAGAGAACCGAAATATTTAGAGGCAAAAATGTACTGACGACAGATAATGCGCTGATTAAATAAAGCACAAAACTGACAGCAAGGTACACCGTGGTCAGGGCCTAGGCAAGGAATACAGTACAAATGAAAAACTTTATGAGGTATTTGTTTTCCACAAGTAATGCAGTTATTAACTTTTACTGACATCGGCAAGGAGCAAGAAAAGTAACGGGTAATTAGCTTTAAGTTGAAGACTTTGGTTTCCAACTTGTTCCCCAATGTTCCAGCTACTCTGGAGTCTCTATCAGAAGGAGTAGGGTTTTTAGCAGTAGAAGCCTTAATGCCCTTGGGCCCCTAAGAAAAGATTCTGGATCCACAGGATTTTGAAAAGGAACTTGTGGGACTTGGGAACCCTGTAGAATCTGTCAGGTATACTAGGAGATGGAGGCAGGGAATCAGGGGCCAGACTGGAATTGGAAAACACAACATCAGCAATGTCTAGTACAGGAGTTATAGCCAAAGGCCTATGCGGAGGTAGAAGGAGGAAAGCCATAAGCCTCTTTTTGATTCAGAAAATTCCTGACTTTCCCAGTGGAAATGCTCCCTTAAGGTATGCAAAGTTTCCCCAAAAGAAAAGTCCTCAGGGGAAGCAAAGGAATAGAATCATCTGCATCAGAATCCTCATAAGTAGGTATGGACAAATCCAGGTCATTAGAAGAATCAGAAAAAACAGAGTCCTGATCAGAAGATTCATAGTCAAGCTCAGCCCTAGGCCTCTTAGAAAGAGGGGGATGACTACCCTGATTAGAGCAGTAAATCTTCAGCCATTTTGATAATTTGTTTTAGGCATAGGGGCCTGAACATGTGGCCTGGGCATCGTTTTTTTAGACATAGATCGAGATTTAGGCCTTAGTGTAGAAGGTGGAGTCTGTTTAATATGCAAGTCTATAGGCCTGAATACACCCTCCGAAGCCGGTGACTGCACAGCGTTCGGACCCATCCAAGGTACAGACATCCATGGGTTCCATAGGTGAAGCATCTCATGGCATACTGGACTCGAATGGGTCTCAGTAGAGGCCTGTGTCAGAGGTAGCGGGTAGGGGCTGCAGTGCCTCACTGAATACCAGCTTAACTGGCAACTGGCTTAGGAGAAGCGTTGTCGGCAGTTTTGGACCTAGACGGCCTGTCTCTCTTTTTTGCGTTTTGGAATTGTGGTAGTGGATGGCTATGAAGTCATTCTGGATAATTAAACCGAGAACCTAAATATTTAGAGGCATAAATGTACCGACGACAGATAATGCGTTGATTAAATAAAGCACAAAACTGACAGCAAGGTACATCGCGGTCAGAGCCTAGGCAAGGAATACAGTACAAATGAAAATCTTTATGAGGTATTTGTTTTCCACAAGTAATGCAGTTATTAACTTTTACTGACATCGGCAAGGAGCAAGAAAAAGTTTCCCCAACGGGCTAATTAGCTTTAAGTTGAAGACTTTGGTTCTGAAATCCGAAAACGAAACTTTCAGGAGTCGGCCGACCTGCAAATGCGAACTGCTTCTGCTTCGGGCACCGCATGGCAAGAAAGACTGATGTAACATCGGCTGCATGCTTTACACCCCCGACGACCTGACGTCATGGAAGAAGGGACAGCAACCGACGCAGGACTCAAGACTTTGTTAATCAGGTCGACTGAGGGCAACCTGCCAACAGATTACCCTACGACTGCAACAGTGAAACACGAAGAACATCCAGTGACTGCTGCCCTGCAAATGCTTCTAGCACGTCAAAGTCACACTGCATTGTATGCTTGCTGACTTGGCATGCAGAATGCATAAGTTCCTGCAATTCTTTATTTTCTGCACAGTCTGTAAAGGTAGCTACTTTTTGCCTAATAAGTTCTCTAACATGTTGCTGATACTTCAGCATGTGAAACGGACAATTCAATGCCCTAACGGCGAGAAATGCAGAAGTATATACTTTCTTACCCCATGTTTTCAAAGCCCTGGAATCCCTGTCCGAAGGGGTGGGATTCTTAGCTGTAGTTGCCTTGATACCTTCAGGTCCCTGGGAAATGATCTCTGGGCCAGCAATAGGATTTTTGAAAAGGAATTTATGAGAGTCAGGTACTCTGTAGTACCTGCCTGGTTTCCTAGGAGCAGGGGGTAAAGTATCAGGAGTAAGACTGGATTCCATAAAGACATCATCAACAACTTCCAGGACTTGGGGATATTACAAAAGTTCTATGTTGTGGCAAGCCTAGAAATTCTCCGAGTCTCTTTTTGGACTGAGGATAGTCTTGGCATTCCCAATGGAAATGCTCCCTTAAAGTATGTAAGATTTCACCAAAAGAAAAATCCTCTGGAGGAGAGGCAGAGTGAATGGATTCCTCTGCGTCTGAATTCTCAATAGAGGATAGGGGCACGTCTTCATAATCAGAAACCTCAGTCGTCGGACTCTTGGTCTGTTGAAGCTGCAGGGGATTGATCTCTTTCTCTTAACAGGGGAAGGACGACTTCCCCTAATCAGCATAAGGTCTTCTGCAATTTTAAACTTTTGATGTTGTGGCAAGGGAGCAGGTGCATGCGCTGTGGTAGTCCGTTTTCTAGGTGTAGCGCTTACTCTTGGCCTTAGAATCTCGGTAGTTTTAGACAGAACTGAAGTTGTCGGTTTGTGTCGAACATCGGTAGTGCGAAGAACTTCCTCAGAAGCCAGTGCCTGCTCAACCGCTCCGAACCCATCCAAGGTAGAGACATCCACAGGTTCCATAGTCGAAGAAGAGTTTTGCGACATACCAGACTCCAAACAGGTCTCAGTAGAGGCCTGTAAATGTATTGTAAGCGGGCATCAGGGGCTGTGAAAGCGCCTCACTGAGTAATGGCGAACTGGCGACTAGCTTAACGAAAGCATCGTCGGCAGTTTTGGACCTGTGTGGTCTCTCTCTTTATCCTTACGTTTTTCCGGACCATCAGTAGTCAGATGGCTTAATGAAGACATTTCGGAATACGGAGATTGAGAACGAAAGTATTTAGCGACAATAAAGTCCCAACGACGAATGGTTTGGGTGTTGAACAAGGCACAAAACAGACAGCAAGGTACGTCGTGGTCTGGGCCTAAACAGGTGACGCAGTAAGAATGAAAATCTCAGTGTGGTATTTGCTTTCCACAGGCAAGACAATTGTTAACTTTTTCTGATATCAGTTAGAGCAAGAAAAAAGGATCCCCAATGGGGTACTTGGCTTTAGAAGACTTCAGGATAACTCAATTCGTAAACGAAAACTCAGGTAGTGGCCGACCGGCACTCGTGTGAACTGCTTCAGCTTCGGGCTCCTCAGCAAGAAAGACTGATGTAATGGCATCAGCTGCCTGTTTTTATAACCCTGATGACCTGACGTCCATCCTGGAGCGACAGCAACTGATGCAGAAATACTGCGTCTCTGGTATTCTGGCCGACTGAGGGCTACCTGCAGGCAGATAACCCAAGTGCGATGACTGCAACAGTGAAACACGAAGAACATCTGCTTGATGAGAGGGTATGAGAAGAGAGGTGGCACAGGGCTATAATGAGTAGAGATGGCAGAGGCATGGATCTTAAAGGAAGAGAAGGATAGGCCCTTGTGGAGTAGGTCTGCTAAGTAATCCAGGATGAGAGGTAAAGAGGGCTGTGCTGGGTCTGCTCCTTTAGTCTGGATCCAGGAATAATACCTTTTCCACTTGTCAGCATAGGATTTCCTTGTACTGGGTCGTCTGGCTTCATGTATGACATCCAGTACCTGCTTGCTTAGTCTGGCCACTGAAGAAATCAAGAAATAAGCCAGGCTTGCAAGGTTCAGGGTCTGCAACTGCAGATGCAAGAACTGTCCCTCTTGCTGAGTCAGGAGAGTTGGGATCTGGGGGAGGTGCCATGGAGGCAATGGTGACAGACTGCGCAGCAGTAGGTACCAGTGTTGGCGTGGCAAGTCTGGGGCAATCAGGATTGTCCTTTATCTTTCCTCCCTTATCTTGAGTAAAACTCTTATAAGAAGAGGTAGAAGGGGAAATGCATAAATTGATAGGTTTGCCCACTGGAAGGATAGGATATCCACGTTCCAGACCTTCTGTGAGGTTCCCTGGTGCAGAATTTGCTGAGCTGGTGGTTGTAGGGGGAAGTAAATAGGTCCACCTTCGGGGTACCCTATTTCTGGGTCATAAGGCTGAAGGTATTGTGGTTTAATTGTCACTCCTGTGGGTCTAGAGACTTCTGCTTAACTTGTCTAGCAGAGAATTTTGGTTGCCTGGCAGGAATTGAGCTTGCAGGTGAATATGCATGGCTGAGGCCCTGTTCCATAGAGTCATGGCAAGCCTGCAGAGTGGGTAAGAGTAGGTTCCCCCCTGCTTGTTGATGTACCACATCACTGTGTTGTTGTCGGTTTTGATTAGTAGAGACCCGGGAGAGAGTAGGGATCTGAAAGCTGTCAGACTGTGCTGAACAGCTAGCATCTCTTTTTGCTTGATGTGCAGATGAATTTGATTTGGGCTCCAGTGGCCCTAAATGCACCTGCCATCCAGATTTGCACCCTAGGCATAGTCTGATCCATCTGTGGTTAGGGTCTGGGCAGCGTGGGGTTGTGTAAAGGGAAGCCCCTTGTTGTGGTTGCATGCTGCTACCCACCAAAGGAACTCTTTCCTTAAACAAGGTATCATAGGTATGACAAGTTTCCAGGTCCTGAAAATGTTGGCACCAAAGTAATATTGAAGTTTCCCCATATGCAGTCTGGCATATGGAATTAGTAGAATGCAGGAGGCCATGAAACCTAGAGCTTGCAGGATTTTCCTCATGGATAACTGGGTTCTGGTGGCCATTTGAGAAAAGTAGCCTGTCAGATAGGCTTGTTTTTCTGGAGTAAGGAACGCCATCTGGGATGCTGTGTCCAAGCTTGCTCCCAGGAATACAATTTTTTGACTAGGGACAAATTTTGATTTCTTTTTGTTGATAGTGTACCCCAGGGAGGTTAGAAGGTCCTTTACAAATGTCAGGTGCTGCAACAGCTTTTCCTGACAGTCTGCCTGAATCAGGCAATCGTCCAAGTAGGGGTAAATTTGAATATTTTTCTGCCTGCAATAGGCAATGGCTGGAGCCAGGCATTTTGTGAAAACTCTGGGAGCAGTGGATAAGCCAAAGGGAAGTGTAGAGAAAAAGAAGTTATGTACTCACCATAACGTTCCATTTGAGTAGTTGTACTTCATTTGTCTTCAACCTGTGGGTTACGGATCCGTATCGGATCCAAGCCGGCAACTTTTACTAGCATCTGTTCCGAGCTCCAAACTCCTCCCCTTACCCATGATACACCTCCACTGCCTTCTATCCTCAGATTGAGTTTGCTGAACCTTATACGGATAACCCAACCTGAAAAATGTACTTGTGACCTACACTGCAGCCCGTAGGCTGATCATATGCCAAGGTCCGGGAGAAGGAGGGAGGGACGGTTGAAGACAAATTAAGTACAACTACTCAGATGGAACGTTGTGGTGAGTACATAACTTCGTTATCTGAAGTAGTTTACTTCATTTGGTCTTCAACCTGTGGGAGTCCCCAGCTACTAAGCTCCTGGGAGGTCCTCATGGAATGATATTCCGGAGCACCGCAGAACCAAAGGATGCTGTCCTTCTGGAAGTCAAATCCAATTTGTAATGAGAAATAAACATATGAGATGAGGACCAAGTAGCTGCAAAACAAATACCACCCAAAAACACTAGACCAAAAGGCCGCAGACGTAGCCATGGACCTAGTGGAATGAGCTTTCACCTGACCTGGAGGAGACATACCTCTGTCCTTGTAGACCTGCAGGATATGCATGAAGAAATCCATCTAGATGTAGTGACCTTGGAGATAGGTTTGGATACAAACAACTGATAAGATTTACGGAATTTTCTGTCCATGAACATCCAACATGTGGAGTTTGTATTCCATCTTGTTAGTAAAATTAGGAAAAAACACAGGCAAATTGATGGTCTGATTGATATTGACTGGCGATGCCACCTTAAGAAGAAAGGATGGACTGGTTTGAAGGGAAACCCTATCTTTCTGAAAAATTATGTAAAGAATTTTGATGGACAAGGCCTGTAATTCTGAAAACCTTTTGGCAAAGGTAATAGCCATCAGGAAAGCTGTTTTCCAAGATAAAAATTTTAGATTTGCAGTTGTGGCAGGCTCGAAAGGCGGAGCGACCTAAGCTTGAAGAACCATTGTAAGCTCCCATGGGGGAACAGGATCTTTGACCGGGGGGCGTAACAAAAAGGTGCCTTTAATAAAGGCTTTACACACTCTGGAACAAGCTAGAGAGGCAGAATTCTTGCCCACATGAAAATGAGAGATGGCAGCCAACTGAACCTTGAAAGTAGAACTAGCTCCGTGTTGAAAAATATCAGCTAGAAAATCAAGAATGGTGGAAATAGGAGCCGTGAAAAGGTCCAAACTCCTTTGAGAGGCCCAAAAGGGAAAACATTTCCACTTGCTGCGTTAAACCTTCCTGGTCGAAGACTTATGAGCAGCCAACAAAATAGATCTAACTGAGGAGGATAGTCCAGGAGTCCTAGCAATCACAGGCACTGGTGCAGCCAAGCTGTGAGCTTCAGGCTGTCCAGATTCAGATGAGGCACCCCGAAGGATGTAAAATTAAATCCTGAATGGGATCTAGGATCCAAGGCAGAGCCAAAAGGGGAGACCAAAGGAAGGGAAACCATACCTGGGCGAGGCCAAAACAAGGCAATGAGGATCACTTTGCTTCTCAGTTGACAAGCTTTCTGTAGAAACCTCTGAATGAGAGGTACTGGCGGGTAAGCATACATGAGACCCAGAGGCCAAGCATGAACTGGAGTGTCTCTGGGGAACTCCCACATCAGGGGGTTCAGAGTGAAAAATTTGCTGCACTTCGCATTGGAAGGAGGTGCAAAGAGATCACAGCAAGGTTGACCCCACTCGCTGAAGATCTGTTCAGCTACTGACATATTCAGAGACCACTCGTAAGGCATAAGAATGGTCCAACTTAGCCTTTCCGCTAGGATGCTGGACCATCCCGGAATGTGCGTTGTGATGAGAAAGCCACTGGTTGAGATCGCCCATTCCCACACTCTCATGGCCTTGCGACAAAGGGGGTAAGATCTTGTCCCTCCCTGTTTTGTTGATGCACCAGACTACTGACATGTCTGACTGAATCCACCCTCATCTCTAGGACATTTATGTGCAAGCTGGTCTCTATGGGGGACCACAGGCCTTTGACTCTTCTGCCCGAACAATGCCACCCCCACCCGTGTTGGGAAGCATCCGAGGTCACTGTGGCTTGGGCCTGGGCTGGAACAAAAGGTCGTCCCTCCAAAATGTCCGGAGAGCACATCCACCATATGAAGGACGACCGATAGACTCGGCTGAGTTGAACTGGGTATGTCAATGGCAGTTCCAACAGGGATCACTGTACAGCTAGAGTCCACTGTAGAATTCTCATGTGTAACCAGGCACATGGGAGAAGAGTTATAGTCGCCGCCATCGAGCCTAAGGCCCTCAACACCAATTCCGCTGTTGGGAGATGGGAGTGGTAGATCAGGGAGACATGCATCCTCAGGTTTTGAATTCTCTCCATCGTCAGGAAGATTTTGCACTGAAGAGTATCTATCCTGTCACCAATGTAGTCTATCACCTATACATGGTCTAGTAGAGATTTGAATGCGTTGATTGTGATCCCCAAACGCAGGGCAAGAGTCAGGAAATAATCCCTGGTTTGGAAGAGTAGAAGCTTGGTGGGAGCAGTGAGAAGTCAATCGTCCAGGTATGGATAGACCCGAATCCCCTGAAGCCTCAGGTGAACTGCTACCACTGCCATCACTTAGGTAAACACCCTGGGGGCTGTGGTGAGACCAAAGGGTAGGGCTAGAAATTGGTAATGGACTCCTAGCCGTAAGCAGAGGAACCTCCTGGAGCTTCTGTGCATTTTTATGCGATAGTAAGCATCCTGGAGGTCTAATGAGCACATCCAGTGACTCTCTTGCAGGTATGGCATGATGGACTGTAATGTGACCATCTGGAACTTCTCTTCTCTTTGGCAACTGACAGGTTCAACAGGTTCAGGGTAGAGAGATCCAGAATGGGCCTTAAGTCCCCAGTTTTCTTTAACACCAAAAAGAACCTTGAGTAGAAGCCCAATCTGGACTGATCTGGGGGACGGTTTCGATGGCTCGTTTTTCTAGCAGCCTGGAAATTTCCTGTGCTGCTGCCTCCCTTTGCATGGGTGGTACATCCAGAAGGTGTCTGGGAGATTTGGGGGAATCCATGAAAGGGAAAAAGAGTATCCTCTGGATATGATATGAAGTACCCAGCGGTCCATTGTTATGGACTCCCATGCCGCTTGGTACAAGGACAATCGTCCCCCGACTGCCTCCAGAGTAGAGCAGTCAGGTAAACTCCTCAGGGTTGCTGTCCGGGTCTGTCACAGAAAGGTTCTCGAGATCCAAAATTCCTTGGACCCCCTTCTGCCTCTGGGCCGGCGGCCATTCTGTCCCCAAGAGCCCCAAGTGTCCCAGGAATACTTCTGGAACCACATCTTTTGCTCTCTCTGGTTCTGGGAAAAGGACCTTTGAGAGTTACAGAAGTGGATCCCAACAGCACAGTGTCTTCCCATCCTTCTCACTCTGGACTAATGTCTCTTTGACGGTCTTACCAAAGAGTGTAGAGCCGTCATGAGAGGCATTGGCAAAGGACATCTTGAAGGGGTCCGAAAAATGACATAACCTGAGCCAGGTGTTGCACCTCATGGACATGCCGGACCCAGCCACCCTAGCCGCTCCTTCAGTAGCATGTGAAAGGAGTCGCATGGACGTGTTAGATACTTCTTTTAAAGTGGCCATCCTCATGGAGAACGAAGCCTTGCCTCCTGCAACACAGACTTGGGGGAAGACTCCTCCAGCTCCTTTACCAGGTCGCGTTGGAGTCTGGTGACA
Source organism: Protopterus annectens (assembly GCF_019279795.1). Lineage (NCBI taxonomy): Eukaryota > Metazoa > Chordata > Ceratodontiformes > Protopteridae > Protopterus > Protopterus annectens. The sequence continues at coordinate 1,373,070,175 of NC_056737.1, forward strand.
TGGGTCAGGTAGTTCAGTGCCTTAATAGAAAAGGTAGCTGAAGTGTAAACCCGCTTCCCTAGGCGGTCCATCATCTGCGACTCTCAGTCAGAAGGATGAACAGAGAAACTCTCCTGAGCAAGTTCCTGCTCAGTGGCTGCTGCTACCACCATAGCGTCTACGGGGGAGCCTTTGTTCCATGCAGGTCTGTCTATGGGGGGGGGGGCTTAAAATCTTATCCAGTCCTTTTGGGACACGTTCGATGGTGTCCGGTTCCCTTCCATGCCCGCGAGGTGACCAGATTCACCAAAGGATCTGCGGGAGGGGACACCCAGGAAGTAGATGGGCCCGTGCCGAAAGCCTCCAGGAACATGGACTCGTCAGAAGAAGGTTTGGGGGCAGACCAACCTCCCCGGTGAAGCAAGATTTCCATGATATCTCCAAAGGAGACATCCTCGGAGGTGACCTAGGAGAACCTTCTCCATCATCCAAGTCAGTGTCCTCAGTGAGGGACTCGGGAGAGTCCAAGTGCTTCCTCTTGCACTTGCTTGCAAGGTACCTCCTGGTGAGGCTCTCCAGGTGGAGCACGAAGCCACTTGTTCAAGGGAAACAAACAGTCTGGGGCTCCTCGAGCATGGGCTGTCCCTCTGGTAAAATGATGGGGACCGCGGACATAGCCGAGGAGGTCTGGGTGGAGTCCAAGGGGACAGTCAGGGGTCTCAATCCATCAAGAGAACCCTTTCTACCACACTGAATGCCGAAGGAGAGCAAACCACCTGAGAAACCAATAAGGAGGCTGGTCTCCCCGGGTCCGATGAGAGAATTAGAGCTGGGCCAGAGGTGGATGGAGCTCTGAGGGAAGGAACCTGGCCCGACAAAGTCGGAGCCAAACAAAGAGGTTCCACTCCCTCGAATCAGACACACAAGTTCCGACTACGAGAGCGGCTCGGATACGAGCTGGTTGGATCAGATATGCTCCAGGCAGCTGTCGGCGTCAAGGAAGCGGGTACGGTTGGCGCCAACCCCCTGACCAAAGCCAACCTCAGATCCGAATACTCTGAACCCGAAGGTCGGATCAGAGGAGCAGCTATAGGCTGGAAAAAATGAAGCGAGCTCCCCCCTCCTGAGGGGGGGGGGGCTGGCAAAACCCCCATCTGGATCGGAGTACGGATAAACCTCATCATTTTATTCAGATCAATGTCAGACAAGGACCGGGTGGACCTCGACGAGGCCACGGACTCTGACCTGGCGGGTCGGGGCACCGAGGCCCGAGAAGCTGAACATGTCTCCTCCGGCTCCAGGGAGAACCTTGGAGATCAAAGCTGAGGGGAGTCACGGATCCAAGCTGAACATGTCTCCTCCGGCTCCAGGGAGAACCTTGGAGATCAAAGCTGAGGGGAGTCACGGATCCATGGCGTTTCAGCAGGTGAAGCGAGGTCCAGAGACCTCTCTCATTTTTCCCTCGCCTACGACTCTCTCTCCTTCTCTCTACCCCTTTTCTGCTCTGCTGCCACAGGCTTTAGTACAGGAGGTTGAGTCCCAGCCTGGGAGGGAGGATAAGCCAGAGGAAGGAGTGGCGGCCACAGCAGCCGCTGTGACCGAAGCCGGAGATGAGGAAACAGACTCTGAAGGGGGAAGAAGGCCTTTGAGGGCCAACTTGGCTTTCCTATATTCAATGGCGTGGGGGTTGAAACCCACACATATACTGCAGTCCACACTCAGGCCATGCCCAAGCACGTAAACACACACAGTGTGGCCATCCGCAGAGGATAATTTATGGCCACACTCAGTGCAATGCTCGAAAAAAAGAAGTTATGTACTCACCATAACATTCCATGTTGGTAGTCCATCTCACCCTTCATTTTTACATATGGGTTCGGAGCCGATCCTCGGCTCTGACTCGGCCAATTTACAAGCTTTAAGACTTCTGGTTGGCTCGTGGCTAAGCAGGTATCCCATGGTGCACCAGTGCAATCCCCAGATATTGTTTGCTGCTCACTAGAAACAGAAAACCCCCTAACCAACAAAACAATTCTAAAGGGTCACCAACCAAGACCATCAAATTATTACCTCCAGATCTTCCAGGATGGGGGCAGGAGGGCGGGTTGGTAAAAATGAAGGGCGAGATGGACTACCAACATGGAACGTTATGGTGAGCACATAACTTCTTTATGTTAGGTAGTCCAATCTCACCTTCATTTTTACATATGGGACAGTGTCCCTAGCGCCGTATTCTTGGGTGGCTCACTGCAAAATGCTCTTGAGCACCATGGAGCCAAAGGATGCTCTACCCCTGGATGCAAAATCCAACTTATAATATGTAATAAAGGTGTGAGGGGTAGCCCACATAGCTGCTGCACAAATATGATCAAGTGGTACCCTGGCTTGAAAGGCTGCACAGGTAGACAGAGACCTGGTAGAGTGAGAGCCTTGATCCTGAGGGGTAAAGTTCTGTCCTCCGAATTGTAGATGAAGGCTATGCAACTAGAAATACAATTAGACAATGTCACCTTAGAAACTGGTAAGCCCAATCTGAAGTCGGAAAAAGAAATGAATAACTGGTCTGACTTATGAAATTCTTTGGTCCGTTGCAAATAAAAACTTTTAGTTATGTACTCACCATAACTTCAGATGTTTGGGATCCATCTCGCCTACATTCTGAATGATGGGTTCGAGCCGATCCTCGGCTCCGACTGCACGCTATGCCAAAGAGCAAAGTCTCTTATTGGCTGAGCTTACTATATCCCAGGATGCACCACTACCAGTCCCCCAGATCTAGTTTGTCCGCATACATGCACACACGCATACCCTGCTTATATAACATCGTCAGATGGAACAAGATAAAAACAGTTGAACTCAAAACCGTTCAATCTCTTCTGATCTGCAAGGCAGGGAGAAGGAGGGTGGGTATCAGGAATGTAGAGATGGATCCCAAACACCTGAAGTTATGGTGAGTACATAACTAAAAGATGTTATGTGAACCTATCGCGCCTACATTCTGAATGATGGGACAGCGACCCTAGCACCTGAATCCTGGGTGGCTCACTGGAAAACACTCCTGAGTACCGTGGAACCAAATGATGCTCGCCCTTAGATGCCACATCCAATTTGTAGTGGGAAATGAAAGTGTGCGGGTTGGACCAAGTAGCAGCACAAATTTCCGAAATAGCGAGCTTGGAATGAAAGGCTATAGAAGTAGCCATAGCTCTGGTAGAATGAGCTTTGATAGATGATGTAAGATGTTTATTCAAGAAGAATAGGCCTGAGTTATGCAATCTCTGATCCATTTTGAGATAGTAGCTTTTGTAATGGTTTGGCCCAATTTATTATCTGAGAAGGACACAAACAACTGGTCTGACTTACGAAGTTGCCGAGTCCTGTCTAAATAGAAGCGTAATTGTCTGTGAACATCCAATTTATGGAGAGTATATTCTGCTTCATTAGAGAATTTTGGAAAGAAAACTGGTAGCTCTAGAGATTGTTGAAGACAGAAACTAGAACAGACTTTGGGGACAAAGGATGGATTAGGCCTAAGTGATACTCTATCCTTGTGGAAAATCAAGTACGGTGGTTTAATAGACAGGGCTTGAAGCTCTGAGACTCTCCTTGCAGAGGTAATAGCCACTAAGAATGCCGTTTTCCAAGACAGATATTTTAATTCATGTAGCAGCCGGTTCAAAAGGGGAGATGTTAATGCACGAAGCACCAAATCAAGATCCCACGGAGGTGCAGGATGAAAAACTGGTGGTCTTAACAGACTGGCACCTTTAATGAACGTTTTGCATAGTCTGCTGCTCATCAAAGGAGGATCCGTGGATTCATGGAATTTCGAGATAGCAGCTAGTTGGACTTTAATAGTTGAGACAGAAGATCCCTGATTAAACAGGGATGTTAAGAATTTCAAAACCTCTGGGACAGGAGCAGTGATAGGGTCTAAGCCCTTGAGTTGAGCCCAGATAGCAAACCTCTTCCACTTACTGAGGTACAATTTGTTAGTGGTGGGTTTGTGGGCCGGTCAAGATAAAATGTGAACAACTTCCGGTCTAGTGTGTGCCTTCTAACTAAGGTTGGAAGTGGAGGAGCCAAGCTGTCAATTTTAGAGATTGAAGGACTGATGCCAATGTCCCGACTGATGGATTAGCAAATCCGGGATCAGGTCCAAGGTCCACGGATCGTCCACTGCATGCTTTTTCAGGTAAGGAAACCATATCTGACGAGGCCAGTATGGGGCAATCAGAATCATTGAAGACCCCAGTTGAGAAGCTTTTTGAATAACATTTGGAAGGAGTGGAATTGGAGGAAAGGCATAAAGTAGCCCTGTTGGCCAAGGTTGTGCTAGAGCATCCATGGCTGGTACTTCCTGATGTGGAATCAAGGAGAAGAACTTCTGGCACTTGGTGTTTTGTGGCGTTGCAAATAGGTCAGCACGGCGTCCCCATCTCTTGAAAACCTGAGCTGCTACTGTGCGGTTTAGAGACCATTCGTGAGGAGAAAGAATTGTCCTGCTTAATTTGTCCGCCAATACATTTGATTTTCCCGGGATGTGGGTCGCTACCAAGAAGCGGTTGGTAGCTACAGCCCATTCCCACACTGTCATGGCCTCTCTGCAAAGCCCATACGATCTGGTCCCTCCTTGTTTGTTCAGATACCAAACCACCGACATGTTGTCTGTGTGGATGGCGATGATGCCTTGAGGAAGAAACTTGTGTAAGGCCTGTAGGGATAGAAGTACAGCCCTCATCTCCAACACGTTGATGTGGAGAAGAGCTTCGTCCGAAGCCAGGAGCCCTGAACTAGCCTGCCCAGACAATGCCCCCACCCTATCTGGGAGGCATCTGTCGTCAGGGTAACTACTGGAGGGGAGAACAAAGGGTTTTCCTGATCCAAGTTGGATGTCTGAAGCCACCAGCGAAGGTCCCTTTGCATATTTCCGTAATCATGATGTGATGATTGAGGGAAGATCCTGAAAGGACCATTGAGTTGACAAGAGCCACTGAAGAATCCTCATGTGTAATCTTGCTAGAGGAACTAAAAGAACCGTGGCAGACATTGAGCCTAAAACCTGTAGGACCATCCTGGCTGGGGCTTTGGATCTCGAGATCAGAGCTTGAACTTGGCCCTGTAAGATTGGATCCTTTCGCAGGAAGAAAGACGCATCAATCTTGAGTCTATCTCTGCCCCTATAAACTTTATGCTGAGAGGGCAGCAAGACAGACTTTGACCAATTGAATGTAATCCCTAGGGAACACCCAGGGAGATGGTGGCTTTGAGGTTGTCCATTAGTAGATGCCTGGTGGTGGCAGTCAGGAGCCAGTCGTCGAGATAGGGAAACACTTGGAATCCAAGACTTCTCAGGTGAGCCGTCACTACTGCCAAACACTTGGTGAACACCCTGGGGCTGTGGTGAGACCAAAGGGCAGAGCACAAAATTGGTAATGACTGACTCCCAGGCTGAAGCGCAGATACCTTCTGGACGCCTGATGTATCGGTATGTGATAATAGGCGCCCTTGAGGTCTATGGAGCACATCCAAACATCCTTCTCCAACAACGGGAGAATGGATTGTAACGTGACCATTCGAATCTGGATTTCGACGGATTGGTTCAGTCTGCTGAGATCCAATATTGGTCTCAGGTCCCCTGTCTTTTTTGGCACTAAAAAGAACCTGGAGTAATTTCCTGATCCGATCTGGTCTGTGGGGACCGGTTGGATGACTCCTTTTCTAGCAGCTTTAAAGCTTCTGCGGCTGCTATTTCCCTTTGACTGGGTGGTGGGTCCGGGATTCTCTTGGACGGAGGGGGTGAGTCTTTGAATGGGATGGTGTAACCTCCGGCAATGATCTGAAGCACCCATCTGTCCTGAGTGATTGACTCCCAGGCTTCTAGGTGCTTGGCAAAACGACACCCGACTGGCTCCGAGCAGCACAGCCGGGCAATCCCTCATGTCGTGGGAGGCTGAAGAGCCACGAAAGGACTCAAGCGGTCTCCAGAATTGCGGGGCCCTCTGCCGCCTCTGGGACGGCGTCTCTGAAAAATTTCCCGCCTCTGCCTCTGGACGGGAATCTTCCTGCTGTTGGGAGAAAAACTTGCGAGATTTTCGAACCACATTTTCCCTCCTTTGGCCTTGGGGTAAGGCCGAAGGGAGTGGAATAACGGGCCCCTACGGCAGATAACGTTTTCCCTCTTGCTCACAGCGGTAAGGGTGTCTTTCACCTTGGGTCCAAACAATGAGGACCCATCAAAGGGAGCGGCGAAGGAAGACTTGAAGGCCTCCGAACTGACACAAGCGGAGCCAGGCTTGTCTACGAGAGCCACGCCTGTGCCTGCCGCTCCCGCCTTCGCCGCATAGGAAATGAGCCTCATGGACGAAGTTAGAAATTGACGTAAGGATAGCCAACTGAGAGCTAACCGACTGGGCTAGCTGCTCAGGTAGGTTACCCGAGAGGAATCTGACAACTCCTTGACCAGATCCCTCTGAAGCCTTGTAAAATGTGCCAAATAGTTCAGAGACCTTAAGGTAAAGGCCGCTGAAGTCAGGGTGCGCTTCTGCACCTATCCATACTCCAAGACTCCTTATTAGGAGGATGGATAGACGTTGAAGCCTCTGCCACGTCCTGTTGTGTAGCAGATGCCACCACCATGGCATCTACAGCCACGCCTTTAGTAAGGAACTCCTTCTCGGGGAGCAGATAAGAATTTATTTGGACGAGAAGGGACTGGTTCCACGGTATCTGGATGTTCCGCCCTCGACAAACTAAATCCAGAAGCTCGTCAGGGCGGAGACACCCAGGAGGCGGAGGGCTGAGCCCCAAAGGCCTTGAGGAGCACTGATTCGTCAGCAGAGGGGTTTGGATATCCAGCCGCCTCGTTGTTTGAGGATCTCTAAGATGTCTGCAAATGAGACATCATCCGAGGACAACTTCGGGACCCTCCGCATCATCCATATCAGTGTCCGATGTAATAGACTCGGGGAGTCCACGTGCTTCCTCTTGCACGATCTCTTCCTTGGGGGTTCCTCTGAAGACAACTCGAAGAACCCTCAGGAGGAGGGGAACCCCACTGGGGTAACCTCAGGCCTCGGGCTCCGCTGGCTACGGACAGGGAACTGCCAAAGACCCAGTCTCCACGCCCAGGGAAGGTGCTGGTAAAACCGAGAGATGGCGAAGAGGACTTGGCCAAGGCACTCCTCATGGCCCTGAAAGCCGGACCCCAGAATCCTGGGAGTGTCCGGACTCGAGCCGTGATAGCCGACGGAAGTCCCGCAGCAAGCACCGAGGGAGGCTCGGAACCGAAAGCATAGGTCCCGAAACATCACCCCGGGTCCAGCCGAAGAAGTCCACAGACTAAACTCGGACCCGAAGGCCGGTTGGAGTAAGGGTCGGAGCCGACCCTGAGATCTCCACCGCTCCAACAGCACCTGCTCCACGGAGCCGCGGTCGGAGGAGGAATGGCAACGGGTGGGCCAAGGTCATCGGCTCCGAAACCAGCTGGGTCGGAACCGAAACAAATTTTGGAAGACTGGGGACTGGAACAGTCTTTGGAGCACCCTGTCTATATCAGAATCCGACATCCTCAAGACCGAGAGGAAATAGAACGGGTTCGAGAAGCCCTCTCCATCGCCCCCAAAGGGCTAGGGGACCGCCCGAGGCGACTCGATGAGTATCGGCGCCGAGGAATACTCAGCAGATTCAATGGGTGCGGAGGTAGACTTCGGGGCGGAGGAGGAAGTGTCTGAGGGGGCGACCCTTGTCGGCTGCGAGAGCAGCGGAGCCGATGAAGGTGACCCGCCTCGATGCCCCAGCCATCGGCTCAAGCCAGAGGAGTCGATACTGGTGGCATCGAGGCAGACTGTTCAACCTCGGCCCAAGTCTTTGGAGCCGAAGGAGAGGCCTGCCTAAGTTTCTTGGCAGTCGGATCCGACGGACTGGTCGGAACCGAAGCCCTTTTCTTTTTGGCCGGAGCCGGAGAGGATGCCAAGGCTTCTTCAAAGGAAGGTTTAACTAACCCCTTAAGAATCAATTTATTTTTCCTCTCCTGGAGGACCCTTGAGGAAAAAGCGTGACATACACTGCATGACTCCTGCAAGTGCTTTGCCCCGAGACAATATACACAGAGCGAATGATCGTCTGTGATAGACATTTTAAACCCACATTTCGAACATTTTTTAAAGCCCGAAGGCCTAGGCGTCTGAGACATTATAATAAACAATTCCAGTAACTTGACAGGAAAAAATACAAGTACTGATTTACTGATGACAACCTAAACAAATAGGCTTACAGTTATAGCTTAAATGACAGGGAACTCTGAAACCCTGTAAAGTTTAGAAGGGTTGACTGACTTTTTAAAGCCCGAAGGCGGGAAGGCCCTAGATGAAGGAGGGGGCCGAAATCAAACTCAACCCAATCACACAACAAGTTTTCACAATCCAAACACACACAATAAGAGCGTTAGCCGTTAAAACAGCTTTTGAGACAAAAAACAGCAAAAAACTGACAGAAAAGTTAGTTAAAATAACTACTCAGCCCAGCCAGCTCGAGACCACGTCTTCGCAGGGAAGCGGCAAACGAGATCTGGGGGACTGGTAGTGGTGCATCCTGGGATATAGTAAGCTCAGCCAATAAGAGACTTCGCTCTTTGGCATAAGCGTGCCGAGTCGGAGCCGAGGGATCGGCTCCGAACCCATCATTCAGAATGTAGGCGAGATAGGATCACATAACATCATAGCTGTCGATGAACGGCCAGCTGGTGGAAACTATATTCAGCTGCATTACAGTGATTGGGAAGAAAACTGGAAGCTCAATGGACTGATTTAAGGTGGCATTAGAACAAACATTGGGAACAAACGAAGGATTGGTATGTAAAGATACCCTGTCTTTATGAAAGACTAAATAAGGTGGCTTAATAGACAGGGCTTGTAGCTCAGATACACATCTGGCTGACATAATAGCTACTAAAAACAGTCTTCCAAGACAAATATTTTAAAGAAGATGAGTGAGAAGGTTCAAAGGGAGGGGATGTCAACTTGAACAACACAAAATTTAAGTCCCAAGAAGCCACAGGTTCTTGTAATGGTGGTCGCAGTAAAGTGGCCCCTTCTCAAGAAAATCTTGCATAGCTTATGAGACATAAGGTTGGCATTTGGGGACCCTAAATAAAAATGAGAGATTGACCTAACTGTACTTTGATGGTGGCCGCAGCATATCCCTGCTGAAAAAGCTCCGAAAGGAATTCCAGAATCATGGGAATAGGAGCGGTGTAAGGATCCACGTTCATTTTCTGTGCCCAAATAGAAAACCATTTTCATTTACTGTCATACAGCCTTCTGGTTGAGGGTTTATGAGAGGATAAGAGAATGTGACACTGAGGAAGAAACATCATGAAGCCTGACTAGAGATGGAACTGGAGCAGCCATGCTGTCAATTTGAGGGTGTGGAGAGCGGGATGTAGTGAACCCGACATGTGGGTCAATAGATCTGGAAATGGGTCCAGAATCCAAGGATCGCCCAGGAGAAGAGGCTTGAGGAAGGAGAACCAGACCTGATGAGGCCAGTAAGGAGCAATGAGGATCAACTTGCTTCCCAGCTGATTGGGGATAATAGGGAATGGAGAAAAGGCATACATAAGTCCAGTGGGCCAATCGTGGACAAGAGAGTCTCTGGGTGTTTCCCCAGAGGGGAAATCAGGGAAAATAGCTGCTGCACTTGGCATTGACTGGGCTTGCAAAAAGGTCGCAGCAAGGCTGTCCCCATCTCCGGAAAATCTGTTCCACTATTTCCCGTTTCAGAGACCACTCATGAGGCAGTAAGATTGCCGGGCTTAGCTTGTCGGCCATCACGTTGATTGTCCCCGGAATGTGAGTTGCCACCAGAAAGCACTGGAAAGAAATCGCCCATTCCCAAACTCGCATGGTCTCTCGACAGAGTGGGTAAGATCTGGTACCGCCCTGTTTGTTGATATACCACACAACCAACATGTTGGCAGATTGTATCGCAATCGTCCCGCGAGGAAGAAGGTCCTTAAGTGCTTAGAACGCCAGAAGCATCGTCCTCATCTCCAGAACACTGGTATGCAGATGAGCCTCATGTTCTTGCCATGTGCCGTGGACAGTCCTGCCAAGATAATGCCCCCCCCCACCCGACCTGGGAGGCATCCGTGGTCACAGTGGCAACGGGTTGGGCAGGAACAAAGGGAGCTCCCGTGAACAAGTGGTTGGGGGCTATCCACCAAAGGAGGTCCTTTTTGCATGATTCTGTCAGCAGGATAGGGTGACTCAGCGGTAGATACTGGAATGACTCACTGGGAAGACAGGAGCCATTGGAGGATTCTCATGTGCAACCTGGCTAAAAGTATTAACAGAATGGTTGAGGCCATCGTACCAAGAAGTTGAAGAACCCATTTTGCTTTGACTTTCCGAAGCGGAAGAAGACGCTGAATTTGTGAGATGAGGTTTTGTGCTCCTTCAGCGGGGAGACAAACTGTCATATCCACTGTGTCTACCTCTGCACCTATAAAAATCACAGATTGCGAGGGCAGTAATGCTGATTTTTCCCAGTTTATGGAGATACCTAGTTGAGCACAAAGTTGAATAGTGGTGTCCCTGTTTTGGATGAGTAGATGCCTGGTGGGGGCGGTCAGGAGCCAGTCGTCCAAATACAGAAACACCTGGAATCCCTGACGTCTCAAGTGAGCTGTCACTACACTGACATGCATTTGGTGAACACCCTGGGGGCTGTGGTGAGACCAAAGGCCACAACACGAAACTGATAATGACTGGCTCCCAGCCGAAAGCGCAGTTATCTCCTTGATGCCTTGTCCATTTTTATATGGTAGTAGGTGTCTTGGAGATCCAGAGAGCACATCCAGTAGTCTTTTCCTAACAACGGTAGTATCGACTGCAGTGTGACCATCCAAAACTTGTCCTTCACGGATTCGTTTAATCTGCTGAGGTCCAAAATTGGCCTTAGGTCTCTGTTTCAATTTGGGACTAAAAAGAACCTGGAGTAAATTCCGGATCTTATCTGGTCTGCTGGGACAGGCTGGATGACTCATTTAAGAGCAACTTGTTGATCTCCACAGTTGCCTGATCCCTGTTATTGGGTGGAACATCTGGGATCTTTATGGGAACAAACAAATGGTGGAAAGGAAAAGGGTATGATATAGCCTCTGATAACAACTCTTTGTACTCACTTGTCTTGGGTGATATTTAGCCAGGCTTCTGAATACAAAGAGATGCGACCCCCAACTGGCCCCAGAGAGACACAGTCGGGCCCCACATCAGGAGTGCTAATAAGGCCGCCCTCAAAAGGAATCACGGCCTTGCTGGTATTGCGGACTGCCTCTGCCTCTAGGGCGACGTCTACCATTTCCTCCTCCTCTGCCTCTGGAGGATTCACTCTGTGTCCGGAAAGACTCTCTGGGACTTTTTGAACCACATTTTACCTCCCCTTTGACCTTTGGGGTATGGTCGAGAGGGAACGGTAAAACTGACTCCCATGGCAGAGATGGTCTTTCCTTCCTGCTCACACTGAGTGAGTGTTTCACCTTGGGACCAAACAAAGAGGAACCATCAAACGGGCCGGTGGTGAAGGTGGACTTGAACAGTTCTGCAAAATTACACAGGCGCATCCAGGAGTGGCACCTAAGGGCAACTCCTGAACCCACTGCTCTGCTCGCTCCATCAGCCGCACGGGAGATAAGCCGCATGGAGGAGTTAACTACAGAATTTTGGGTGGGCAACTGAGCAGAGATCCCATCAGGGACTCCTTCAGGACAAGCACCCGGTATGGAATTTTCTAACTCCTTGAGGAGACCGTCTGCAACCTCGTGAAGTAAGATATTTCAGAGATCGAAGTGTAAACGCCGCTGAACAAAATACATACTTCCCAAATCTGTCCATCTGTCGAGACTCCTTGTTTGGCAGATGAAGAGAGGAAGAAGTCTCTGCCAACTCCTCCTTCGTGGCCACCACCACCATGGCATCTGCGGGAACGTCCTTAGACAAGAACTCTTTTCCAGAAGGGGCAGACAGAAACTTATTTGGTCTCCTGGGGACTGGCTCCACAGCATCAGGAGTATCCCACACCTTCCGACTAACCAGATCCATTAGTTCGTCGAAAGGTGGAGACACCCAAGAGGCTGAGGGTTGAGACCCGAAAGCCTTCCTGGGAGTCAATATGCTTCCTCTTGAATACCCTCTTCCGGGGTGGCTCCTCCAAGGGACATTCTGGGGAGGCCTCGGAAGAGTGGGGACTACCAGCCGGTGGCTCCTGAGGCTGCGGGTCTCTGCCGTCTCCGGAGGGAGTAGGTATTGAGATTGAAGTGGGTGCCCTGGGGCAAAGAGTGCTTGTACCACTGGCAGGGGCTATAGATTGAGACAGCACACCCCTCATCACCTCAAAAGCAGATCTCTCCGGCTGCGAAGCCCTCCCCTGCTCTGAAGAGACAAAGGGCAGCGCCGGAACCATCGGCTCCAAGATAGATGCAGGGTCCGAGCTCACCCTGGCGGAAGCAATGACAGGAAGGCTCAGAACCAAAGAAGATAGATTCAAACCCTCCCCATCGGTGCCGACAGAGGAGCTTCGGTCCCTGGACACGACGGATGGAGCAGAGCGTGTCTGAGCCAAACTTGGCTCCAATGCAGAAGCAAGGGGAGCCGGAACCGAGGGTTCCCTCACTGGTAACAAGCACTCAGACTCCAAAAGGCCAACAAGGCTCGGAGGAGGAATAACAGACGAAGGCAAAACTGGATAGAATGGCTCCAGAACAGACTGGGTCGGAGCCAACAAATATTTAGGCAGAGCAGATGACTTCAGGAGTCTCAATACTACTCTCTCCACATCTTCTTCCGAAATGCTCCTGGAAGCTCTGGAAGATAAAGTAGGTAATCTCGACCTAGCAGGCACTGGAGACTTGATTAGCAAGGAAACCGGTAGGGATTCTACAGACCAGCTCTGAGCAGTAGAATCAACTGCTATTTCCAAAGGTTCAGAAGTTGGCATCGAAGCACCTGTGACAGACTCTGATACCATGACGCTCTCCTTCGGCTCCGAAGGCTGAGTAGTCGAGAAAGCAGATTTTGGTAATTTGGAAGGTGGCTCCGAGACACCAGCCGGTGCCAGAAAAGGCCTTTTAGAAGCTTTCGGTTTGGATTCAGATCTAGATTTTGTAGACTTGGAAGAAGCTGACGAACTAGATAAAGCGTCCTCAAAGGTTGGTTTCAGAAGACTCGAGTATCAGCTTGTTCTTTCTATCCTGCAACACTCTAGGAGAGAAAGCATGACAGAACAAGCATGATTCCTGCAAACGGATGGCTCCCAAGCAGTAGACACAGCTATTGTGGCCATCCGTTAAGGACATTTTCTGGGAGCATTTCATGCATTTTTTGAACCCAGAGGGTTTATGCTCCTTGCTATCCTTAGAAATTGCAGATACACACGGAAAACCAGAGGAGAGATAGGAAGAGAGAGAATAAATGAGGACTAGGAAAACGGGCCTAGCCCTACAGAAGAGTCACAAGAGGACTAAATCCTCTAAATTAAATGGGCCTAGCCCGGTCTAAGAGAAACTAGGTCTTCTAACTTAAACAGACCATATATTTAACCACAGACACACACAGGTTCAATCACACAGGAAAAATTTTGTAACAGCAATCCTATAAAATACCACCTTAGTGGATCCCCGCCAAAGACAACAAGTTAACAGTCAACAGCTACCAAAAAGGTCCAAGCAGTACAAATAAATCAACAGGAGCCCCTGTTAAGAGCGGAAAAAAACACCAAAACAAATGCTCTACCTAGGCAAAAAAGCGCAACGGCGCCTAACTGGCACACAGGCTATTAAAACTACTACAGTGAAGAAAGTCCACAAGACAACTTCAGCAAAGGCCTACAAGATAACAACACTAAATATGCAATATCCACTATGAATGTAAAGAATTAAAAAGGACTTGGCCAGAGCCAAGAGAAGCACATCCGAACTCGTCGATGCGGCAAACGAGATCTGTAGATTGCACTGGTGCACCATGGGATACCTGCTTAGCCAAGAGCTAACCAGAAGTCTTAGAGCTTGTAAATCGGCCAAGTCAAAGCAGAGGATCGGCACCGAACCCATATGTAAAAATGAAGGTGAGATTGGACTACCTAACATCAAGCTTTTCAGCCATCCTGTCAATAGAAAGAGAATTTGAGAAAAAAATGGTTTCTTTCTTACTGGCACATACACACCCACTCACCACAGTCGTACACAGAAAACTGAGGGGGGGGGGTAAGCAAAAATCCACACAGCAATACAAAACTACTCTAACTTTCCTAAAACACAACTCGATGCACCAAGCGAGGGGAGGAGAAAGGGGAACATATACTAACACTACCTAACAATTATTTTGAGAAAAAAAAAACTCAAAAGGTTTTTACCCACTTGACAAAATTGGAGCTCAAGAGATCACGATGCAAAGCTACTCGTGGCAAACGAGATCTGGGGATAGAAGGCAGTGGAGGTGTGTTACCAGTAAGGGGAGGAGTTTGGAGCTTAGAGAAGATGCTAGTAAAAGTTGCCGGCTCGGATCAGATATGGATCCGTAACCCACAAGTTGAAGACCAAATGAAGTAAACTACTTCAGATCTGATAATGTAGAGATCCTGTCCTGAAACGTAGATATTCCCTGCAGGAGTCCCTGACTGGGATATGCAGATAAGCCTCCTTTAGGTCTAGGGTGGCTAACCAGGCATCTTTGGACAGCATAGGGAGAAGCTACTGTAGGGTGAGGATTTTGAATTTTGGTACCACAAGGAAGGCGTTTTGAATGGATAAATGTAAGACTGGGCACCAGGTGCCCTCTTTTCTGGGTACCAGAAATAGTCTGGAATAAAAACCTTGGCCTATCTGTTCTGCAGGAACAGGCTAAAATGCCCTTATGGAGAGCAGGGATTGAACTTGTTTTTGTGCCTCTGCCCACTGGTCTGGAGGAAGGTCTGGGAACCCTTCTGGAGTTGGCAGTGTGTGGAAATAAAATTTGTACCCTTGGGATACTATGTTGTGATACTATGTTAAGGACACATCGATTGTTGGTGATGGAAGTCCAGTTTTTTTTGCATGGTGGGCAAGTTTTCCTCCTGGGGGCACAAGCAATTGGGCAGAGGTGAGTGGAGGAGTTAAGAAGTCATTGTGAATTCTTTCCATAAGGGGATGGCTTAGCACGCCCTGTTTTAGAAGTGGAGGTACTCCATTGCTCAGATCTCTGCATACCCTGAGACTGTAGTCTTGGGGGTCTCTTTCCCCTAGGTCTAGTTTGAGATGGCCTTGAGTGGGCTGAAAAGGACCAATGTTTTGAGGGGCAATGCCTACTGAATCTTGGAGGCTGCACTTGCATAAAATCTTTGTCTGCATAGACTTGGAATTTTCTTCCATTTTTTTTTAAAACCTCTTCTGTTTGATGCCAAACAGATTGTCCTTGTTCAGAGGTGTGTCCAATAATTTTGATTTGACATGGTCTGGCAAGGTCTGCTCCTTAGGCATGCCTTCTAAGTACAGAACCTGTGACTGCTGCCCAGCAAGATGCTTCAAGGGCGTCAAGCCAGCATTGCAGGTTACGTTTGCTGACTTGGCTTGCAGAATGCATAAGCTCCTGTAATTCTTTATCTTCTGCACACAGAAAGTAGATAATTTTTGCTTAATAAGTTCCATAGTATGTTGCTGGTATTTCAGCATGTGGAACTGACAATTTAATGCTCTAATGGCAACAGTTGCAGAGGTGTATACTTTTTTACCCCCATCTGTCTAAAGCTCGGGAATCCCTAGCAGAGGGGGGTGGGATACTTAGCTGTAGTTGCTTTTATTCCTTTATGTCCTTGGGAGATGACCTCTGGGTCAGCAGTAGAATTTCTGAAAAGAAATTTGTGTGAGATTGGATTCCATAAAGACATCATCCACAACATCCAGAACAGGAGGGATAGCTAAGGGTCTGCACTGTGATAAATCTAAAAATTCCCAGAGTCTCTTTTTGGACTGAGGATAATCCTGGCATTCCCAGTGGAAATGTTCTCTCAAAGTATGTAGGGTTTCACCAAAAGAAAAATCCTCTGGAGGGGAGGCAGAAAGAATGGATTCCGCTGCATCTGAATCCTCATAAGCAGATAAGGCATGTCTTCATAATCAGAAACCTCACAGACATTGGACTCCTGGTCAGATAAAGCTGCTGGGGACAAGTCTCTTTCTTTTAGCAGGGGAAGGCTGGCTTCCCCTAATCAGCATAAGGTCTTCCGCTATTTTAAGCATCTGTGATTGTGGCAAGGAAGCAGGTACTTGAGTTAGGATAGTCGTTTTAGGCGTAGCTCGTACTCTTGTCCTTAGAAACTCGGTAGTTTTAGAAAGAAATGAAGACGTGAAAGAAGTCGTTGGTTTGTGTCGAATATTGGTAGTGCGAAGAGCTTCCTCAGAAGCCGGTGCCTGCACAGCGGCTCCAGATCCATCCAAGGTAGACATCCGCAGGTTCCGTAGTAGAAGAAGAGTCTCGCGGCAAACCGGACTCCGAACGGGTCTCGGTATAGGCTTGCAAATCCATCGACGCAAGTTATCAGGGGCTGTAAAAGCGCCTCACTGAGTACCGGCGAACTGGCGACTAGCTTAATGGAAACATCTTCGGCAGTTTTGGACCTGTGCGGTCAGTCTCCGTCTTTATCCTTACATTTTTTTTGACCGGTAGTCGGATGGCTTACCGAAGTCATTTTGGAATAAAGAGATAGAGAACGAAAGTATTTAGCTACAAAAAGGAAGCAACGACGAATAGTTCAGGCATTGAACAAAGCACAAAAATGGCAGTGAGGTACGTCGTGGACTGGGCCTAAATAGGTGATGCAGTAAGAATGGAAATCTCGGTGTGGTATTTGCTTTCCACAGGCGAGAAAATTGTTAACTTTTTCCCCGACATCGGTTAGAGCAAGAAAAAAGGATCACCAACAGGCTACTTAGCTTTAGAAGACTTCAACTTCAGTTTCGGAAACGAAAACTCAGGTAGCAGCCAACCGGTACTAGTGTGAACTGCTTCTGCTTCGGGCTCCTCGGCAAAAAAGACTGATGTAATGGCGTCAGCTGCCTGTTTTCATACCATTGATGACCTGATGTCAGTACTGAAGTGACAGCAACCAATGCAGAAAAACCAAACCTCTGGTATTCGAGCCGGCCGACGGCTACCCTGGCAGGGAAAACCCAAATGTGATGACTGCAACAGTGAAACAAAGAACATCTTCAAAAACTTAAAAGGTGTTAACAGCAAGGTTCAAAAGCCACGTTTTTCTTGTTAGAGCTGCTGTTTATTTATGAAATGTCACGACTCACTACATGGTCTTACACTTCTGACAGGAACTCCAAACATAACATGCAGTTTAAAGGACTACCACTATACTTACTGACATGTCTAACATGTGGAAGGGGAAAAAAAACACATGTTAAAAACACATGGTCCTACGCAGGACAAACAGTCAGGAACTAAACCAGAAAACCAAGCAATACAAGAAAGCAATGCAAACCACAGTGCTACTGTCCATGTGATCATTCTTTGAATATCAACTTGATCGAACTTCAGGGGTTGCTTAAAGGGAGCTACAGTCTCTCGCAGAATTCAATGAACACAAGGGGGAACAGTTACCCAAGATGGGATGCTAGTCTATCACAGACCAATCGCATAGCTCCTCTCCTACGCATAGTGTGGAAAAGCTGTGCACTCATCTGCAGCATGTCTTTATATTACAGCAGGAAAGGGCACAGAAACACTATCTAAAAGAAAATATACAATTTTACAGTTCTCACTATTTACTAGTCCAGTACCTGCATTAAACACACACACACACACACACACACACACACACACACACACACACACACACACACACACACACACACACACACACACACACACAGTGTCTAACAAAGATATGTTCTGAGAATTGTTGCCAGAGAAAAGTAAAAAATGTACAAAAGAATTTAATGCTTCCCAAGCATTAAAGCAATTAATAGACACCATAATTAATAATGGACTATGATAACTGGTAATGTAGCTATGCAAATGAAACATCAGTTTGCAAACAAAGCTATTAAAAGTGTATAGCAACATGTTACGCTTCTTAACCAGTAAACTGCATGGACACATTTTATGCTTCTTAACCAGTACTGCTGCATTAAAGGAGTGTTCATGCATTCACATGAAACTAAAGGAATGCTTGAACTTCAGAAGCATGAAAAGACATTTCACAAAAATTCAAACATTGACCTCAAGACAGTGGAAAAGCAAGTCACAGCAGTCTACCTGCAACACCCACAACTTCTCCTCAGGCTAATGCAAAAGGAATGTGTTCTGTGTAACACAGGAAGATGTTTCACTGATGCAGCTTATTTTTTTCATATTTTTTTATAAAACTGATTGAGTTTATATGGTCATGGAGTGCTGTATGTGTCAAAACTAATTTCAGAGCACTCCATTTGATAAACAAATACTGCATACAACCTACTGCTAATGTGATCAAAATATTACCTAACTATATGCAGCTTGCAAAGTACTGGTTTACATGGGTGGTCCAATTATCTCCTAGACAAGTTGATGCACAGTAGGTTTGGTATTTTATCACATAAAGGAGTACATTTATTAAACTGTAGATTCTTCTGATATGAATTAACAGGTAAACAGCTTTAAACACTCTATTCTCCAAATTCTATATTTATAAAAAGTTGTCCCTCTTTACTCAGTAATGTTTTCTAGTACATGACTTTCAATAATGAAAAAGCATTTGGCTAGCTTTAATTGCACTGTGATACCAATTTAAAACCTGATACATAAGCAAGGAAACCAAAACGTCAGACTAATTAACTTCTTTTCCTACTGGAATAAAGTGCACTGAAAAGGTTCCCAGTCAGTACCACTAGACAAACCAACTTATTAGAAACCAGGGTCTGTTCCTATAAAACCAAGGCTCTATTTCAAAGATCATCGTTTCACAAAAATAACCCAGCCACTAGGGATGTGCAAACCAGTGCATTTCTTTGTGCCGGTCCCAAGCCCGGATAAATGGGGAAGGTTACGTCAGGAAGGGCATCCGGTGTAAAACTTTTGCCAAATGACATATGCGGACAATACAGATTTCTATACCAGCTTGGTCGAGGCCCAGATTAACAACCACCACCACCAGTAGTGTTACCCAACAGGGTGCTGGCGGAAATTGGCCTACTGTTGGCCGAAGGAGAAGGAGACATGCAGGTGGTTGGAGTGACAGAGCAAGATGCAGAGAACAGAAGAAATGGAAACAGATGATCCGCTGTGGTGACCCTTAATGGGAACAGCCGAAAGAAAAAGAAGACTGTTTCACAAAGTAAAACAAAATAAATACACAGTACATTATACATAAAAACAACAGTTTCAATATCATCCCTGCCAAAAAGGCAAGAAGTGAAGTTGTATGCTATGGATACTAGAAAATATGCTGCAATTGTTGCTCTTCTACAGTGGTACAAATGAACACTAACTTTACAACACTTAATATATAAAGGCTCAGTAATGCAGAAAAAAAAAAGATAAAAAGTGACATCATGGATCCTGAACTGCACAGAATAATCCAGTTGTACCTATTACATCAAAATGGGTGAAGAATTAACTTGGCAGTGTTTTTCAGAACAGGAATGTGATACAGAACAGCAGAGTTCATTCTGAATACTATGGGCACTTCAGTGAAAGCTGAGGGGAAAATAAGGCGCTACGGCATCCTCCACTGAAGCTACAACAACTCGAGTAAAACTAGAAAGAAACGTCAGTGAAAGTGAGGCTTGGAAGTTCGACCCTAGTTAGCAGCAAATTAAGAAAAGCATTTTAATACAGATATGTATAGGTGAGTTAGAAAATTACAGTAAATGCAGGCATTAGAGTAGATTCACATTTGCAGTCGTCACTTCTGGGATACCCTGCATGCAGGTAACCCAACTGGCCAGTTCAACATCCAGTGCTTTACTTTCTCCAGGACTTCTGCCAAGGTTGCCCACATGGACATCAGTAGAATACCTCAACATCAAAGCCCTAGGGGACTAGATGAACAGTACAGTGTGCTCTAAGTTCACCTCAGAGGTCCTCAAATGACCTCTAAGGTCCACACAAATGAGGGAGAGGAAGACAGGCAGGAAGGCGAGAGTTAAAGTGCAAAAGATACTAGACTTCAACCCCAGCCCACAGAGAAGAATAAATGGACTGTACAGAAAGATGGAGGGATGGACACCTGGGCAGTAAAAGTGAATCTACTCAAAGCAACAACATGTATGACAAGTTCCTAACAAAACTATAATATATTCATTGTAGTATTCACTGCTGCAGTCCTCACTTTTGATGATACATAAAGCAAGGAAGGCTTAGGACATGGAAAACAGCAGATAAGAAATACAGCTCTGCAAGAAAATTGGAAGAGACTCCTGTCCTAGCCCTGCAAACTGCCCCCAATCCGTAAGACTTGGAGAAGGTGGGAATAGAAGTCTACGTACATGGTCTGAGATGTGCCTGTGCAACAGTACTGAGGTTGTGATGGATGCAGTAGTTCTACTGGAATGTGCTCTGATGTGCACTGGAGTAAGTTTTTCTATAGGTTAAGCAATAAAACTATACACCTGGCAAGATGCTTGAAATAAGTTTGCTTGTTCAATGGTAAACCCTCCTTCCCATCTACAAAGGAAATGAACAGCAGATCAGACTTTCTTGATTTTTTGGCTCTCAGCTGACTGTGCAAATCTGGGGAATGAAAGGTCCTTTCTCCTTTGCTCTGAGGTTTAGGAAAAGAAAGGTTAAGTAAATGGTTTGGTCAAGTGGTACCACAGAAATCACTTTAGACAGGAAGGAAAGATTAGCACACATAGGTACATCATCCTGGTAGAACACTAAAAAGGGTCCTTTGCACATAAAAGCTTGCAGATCTAAAATTTTCCTAACCAAAATAGCAGCCACCAAAAACAAGTGCTCCCTGAAAGGAACCGGAGTGGAGTGAAAGCAGTGGATTAAGGAAGTGCCAGGGATAGCTGTTGTAAAGACACCATCAAGACTCCATAGTGGAGTAACTTCCTTTCTAGGCAGTCTGAGATGTAGGAGCCCTTTTAGTAACTGCTTTACAGAGGGCCTAGACAACAAGAGTGGATACATATTTAGCTAAGTTGAAATGACAGAAGCATGCAGTCTGAATGATGTAATAAAATAAGTCAGTTTTGTAAAGTTTCAGTAGGTACTCCATGACTACAGCCACCACTACAGCCACCTTAGCTTTACTTGGGTCAAGGTTACCGGATTGCCACCAGATATTTTTTTCCATTTGGCTAGGTAGCATTTTTCAGAGTTTGGGTTCCTAGCTTCTATTTTAGCATATCCTCTAAATACCTGTGCCTACCTGTAATAAAGGTAAAATCATATCGGCTATCAACCTTAGAATGGCCAGGATGGGGTGCAAAACAGCCCCTTGTTCCGAGTATGTAGGTCGACACTTTGTGGTAGCACTTGAGCAGCCTAGCAGGGGGAAATGGGCAAGAGAGGGAACCAACACTGCTTTAGCCAAAAAGGTGCCATCAGAATTAATAACCGTTGGGGATTAAGGGTATTGGAGAAAATGAGTAAAACAGACCTTTCCAATCCAGGGAGAAGGCATTTACCTTTCAAGCTCCTGGAGTTACTGTCCTGCGATAGAACTGCCTCAGATGCACATCCAGTGAAAGGTAAACTGGTCTTTATTGAACACCCAACAACCCGGTCAGATTAAAAGACATCCTCTGTGTAACATCCCATTTGTGAGAAATCTGCAACAGACCTGTTCAGCCTGTCTGCCAAAACATTTTGTTGACAGGGGAGGTAAACCACAACCAGTATCATACCCACTTCCAGAGCTACTTCCCCAGTAGCCATGGCCAGTATGCACAAAGTACAGTTGTGTACACTTACCATAAATGTAGATGTTCAAGTGTATTCACTGTTGCAGTCATTACATTTGGGTAATCTGCTGGCAGGTTGCCCTCAGTCGGCCTGATTAAAAAAGTCTTGGGTCCTGCGTCGGTTGCTGTCCCTTCTTCCATGACATCAGGCTGTCAGGGGTATAAAACATGCAGCAGACACCATCAGTTTTTCTTGCCCCAGATGTCAGGTGCCCCCCAAATGGGGAGCCAAATATTTAAGTAATTAAAAACACAAAAATATATATCTCCAAACTAAAGCAAATACACCAAAAAGGCTTAGCATAGTAAAGGAAAGTACAGGTATACCAAGAGAAAAAACAGAGGATTGGAGGGAGGATAACCAGGACTGCAACAGTGAATACACTCAAACATCTATATTTATGGTAAGTGTACACAACTGTACTATGTTCTTCGCGTTTCACTGTTGCAGTCATTACATTTGGGTAGATTCCCAAAGCTATGGTTGGGAGGATGGATTTATATAGCATTAGGACCAGCTATAAGGCCCTACAGGACAGCAGTGGCAAAGCCAGCTCTGGATTTAGAGAAGAAAGGTAAATGGTAATGCTTGGTGAACGTATGAATTGAGCTCCAGGTAGCAGCTTCTAGAAGGTCTCTGGTAAGAACACCTCTGAAAAAGGCTGTAGAAGTAGATGCAGCCCTGGTGGAATGAGATCTGACTCCTGGGGGATAGTTATACCATGGTGCATACAGCAGAAACAAATACAATGGCTTATCCATTTGGAAATAGTCTGCTTTGAAATAGCCTTTCCCTCTGCCCCTACAGCAAATGCCACCAGTAGTTGATCAGATTTTCTTAGAGATTTTATCCTGTTTAAGTAAAATCTAAGCTGTCTGTGAACATCCAATGAATGCAGAATCCGCTCCCCCTTGTTCTGTGGATTGGTAAAGAAAGTTGGCAAATGAATGGTTTGATTAAGAGCCACACTGGATACCACCTTAGGCATAAAGGATGGATTGGTCCCGAGAGACACCCTGTCTGCATGAAAAATAATGAAAGGCTCCACTGATTTAAGAGCCTGTAATTTGGAAATCCTTCTAGCTGAAGTGACTGCTAAAAGGAAAGCTGTTTTCCAAGAGAAATTTTAAGTCTGCAGTAGCAGCTGGCTCGAAAGGAGGAAGAGTAAGTTTTTCCAATACAAAGTTGAGGTCCCAGGCAGGGGATGGAGCTCTCCTGGGTGGTCTTAAGTTTTTGGCCCCTCTGAGATACTGTTTTAGCAGAGGATGAGAGAAGAGGGGAGGGGCTCTGTGTTGTAATGAGCTGAAATGGCTGAGGCATGGATTTTTATGGAAGAAAGGGACAGGCCCTTGTGAAGCATCTCAGTTAAGTATTGTAAAATCTGAGGAATATTGGGCACTGCTGTGCTTATCCCTTGTGACTGATTCCAGGCACAAAATCTTTTCCATTTGTCAGCATAAGATTTTCTAATACTAGGCCTTCTTGCCTCCAAAATGACATCCATCACAGGTTTGCTGAGGGATGCTAAGGATGAATTTAGGTGATTAGCCACGCTGCAAGATTCAAAGTTTGGAGCTGAGTGTGCAAAATTTGGTTGTTCTGCTGAGACAGTAAGGTGTCTGAGGCAGGTGCCACTGTGGAAGGTGTGACACATTGCGCAGGAGTGGGTAACAGTGTTGGCAAGGCTAGTCTGGAGCAACCAAATAATTTTTGGTTTATCCCGTTTGACTTTCAGTAGAACTTTGGAGAGCAGAGGCAGAGGGGGAAAAGCATACACTGATAAGTTTTTCCAGCTGAATGACAGAGCATCCACTTTCCAGGCTTTTTTTTGTGATGAATTCTTGTGCAGAATTTGTCCAACTGATAGTTCTGGGGTTTGGCAAAAAGATCTATATCTGGACTCCCCCATTTGCGTGTCAACATGCTGAAAATCCGTGATTCCAATTTCCATTCGTGTGGGTCCATGAGATTTCTGCTTAGTTCATCTGCCAGAGTATTCAGCTTTCCTGGCAGGAATTGAGCTTGTAGTTGTATTTGATATGTCAATGTCGTGTTCCACAATGCCATGGCTAGTCTGCAAAGGGGGTAGGAATGTGTACCCCCTTGCTTGTTTATGTACCACATAACTGTGGTGCTGTCTGTGTTCATCATTAATTGTCCTGGATGAAGGTAGTCCTTGAAGGCTGTCAGTGCATTCTGTACAGCTAGCATCTCTTTTTGATTGATATGAAGGTGCATTTGATTTGGGCTCCATTTGCCCTGAATGCACTTCCCTGCCAGATGAGCCCCCCAAGCATAGTCTGATGTGTCTGTAGTTAGGGTTTGGGCGGCAGGGGGTGGAGCGAATGGCAGTCCCTTGTTTTGGTGGCAGGCCAATGCCCACCATAGGAATTCAAGTTGCAGGCAAAGTATGATAGTAATCATAGTTTCCAGACTGTGACAATGTTGACTCCATAAGCTTTTTAAGTACCACTGAAGTTTCCTCATATGCAGTCTTGCATATGGAATTAAAAGAATGCAGGAGGCCATGAACCCCAAGGCTTGCAGAATTTGTCTTGCAGATATAGCAGGGTTTTTGTGGCCACCTGTTTGAAGTTACCAAATGAATTTGCTTTTCTGGCATAAGGTAAGCCATCTGGGCAGTTGTATTCAAGCTTGCACACAGGAATGTAATTTTTTGAGAGGGTACCAGTTGTGATTTATTTTCGTTTATAGTATACCCTAGACAAGTTAGAACCCTTTTTACAAATGCCAGATGTTTTAGAAGAATGCCCCTGTTTTCTGCCTGAATTAGACAATCGTCCAGGTATGGATATATTTGAATATTTCTTTGTCCGCAAAATGCAGTTACTGGAGCCAGGCACTTTGTGAAGACCCTGGGCACAGTAGATAACCCAAAAGGCAGTGCAGAGAACTAATAATGCAAGTATCCTGCTTTGAAGCGGAAGTATCTTCTGCAAGATTCCCCGATTGGGATATGCAGGTAAGCCTCTTAAGTCTAGAGTTACCAACCAGGCATCTTTGCCTAGCATAAGAAGTAACTGAAGAGTCAGCATCTTGAATTTTGGAATGTCCAGAAATGTGTTCAGAGTAGATAAGTCCAGAATTGGACACCATGATTTGTCTTTTCTGGGTACCAGGAAAAGTCATCAATAGAAACCTTGTCCCTTTTCCTCTTCTGGTATCGGTTGAATAGCCCCCATGTTCATGAGGGACAGTACTTGTTTCTGGGCCTCTGCCCACTGATTTGGGGGCAGGTCTGGCCATCTGTTTGGGATTTGCAACATGTGGAAATGAAGTCTGTATCCCTGGGATACTATATTTAAAACCCATTTGTCCTGGGTTATAAGTTGCCAGTTTCTTGCACGAAGTGCCAGTTTTCCCCCCAAAGGGACGGCCAAAGAGCTTGGCAAGTGTAAAGGGAAGTCGTTGAGACTTCTTATCATAGGGAGGTGCCTTGTTGTTTCCAGATTTGGAGGAGGAGGCACTCCATTGTTCTGTCCTAAAAGTCCCTTGTGACTGAAACCTGGAGCCTTTGACATGTGGGTTTGACTTAAGTGACTCACTCCAGTTCTTAGTAGGCCAGTGCCTACTAAATCTTGGAGGTTGCACTTGTAAGAAATCTTTCAGTTTGCATAGATTTAGCTTTATCTTTTTTAAAGCTTCTTCAGTCTTATTACCAAAGAGACGGTCCTGTTGTAAAGGAGCATCCAACAATTTTGCTTGAACATGATCAGGCAAAGTTTGCTCTTTGAGCCAAGCATGCCTTCTTAGCACAGACCCAGTTACAGCAGTCCTGCAAGAGGCCTCCAAAGAATCAAAACCACATTGCAAAGTATGTTTTCCAACTCGTTCAGCTGAATGCAATAGATCCTGTAAATCTTTATTTTCCACACAGTCAGAAATTATCATTATTTTCTGTTTAAGCAGTCTCATGATATGCTGTTGATATTTAAGCATATGAAATTGACAGTTTAAAGCCAATTGCCAAGGTTGCAGTAGTGTAAACCTTCTTACTCCATCTATCCAGCGCCCTGGAATCTCTATCAGAAGGGGTAGGATTTTTAGCAGTAGAGGCTTTAATGCCTTTGGGACCCTGAGAAATGGTTTCAGGATCTGCAATAGGATTTTTGAATAGGAATTTGTGGGAGTCAGGAACCCTGTAGTATCTGTCTGGCTTACAAGGAGCCGGAGGCAGAGAATCAGGAGCCGTACTAGATTCTGAAAAAAAAACAATGTCTAGAACAGGAGGTATAGCCAAAGGCCTATGCTGAGGAAAAAGAAGAAAATCCCTAAGTCTCTTTTTAGATTCAGAGAAATCCTGACTTTCCCAGTGGATATGTTCCCTTAAAGTATGTAAAGTTTCCCCAAGAGAAAAATCCTCAGGGAGAGAAGCAGAAGGAATGGAATCTTCTGCATCAAGAGTCCTCATAAGTTTGTATAGACAAATCCTGTTCATTAGAAGAGTCACATTAAATAGAATCCTGTTCAGTAGATTCATAATCAATGTCTTGCCTAGGCCTCTTAGAAGGGGGGGGGGGGGGGTGCTACCCCTGATCAGAGTAATTAAATCTTCAGCCATTTTGATAATCTGTTTTTTAGGCATGGGGGGCCTGCACATGTGGACCAGGCATCGGTTTTTTAGACATAGATTTAGATTTTGGCCTTAGATTTGAAGATGGCATCTGTCTAATATACAAATCTGTAGGCCTGAAAACACCCTCAGAAGCCGGTGCCTGCACAGCGGCTCTGGACCCATCTAAGGTAGAGACATCCGCGGGTTCCATAATTGAAGCTCGCAAATCAGAAGTAGAGGCCTGCAAATCAAAAGTAGTGGGTATCAGGGGCTGCGAAAGCACCACACCAAGTACCGGCGAACTGGCGACTGGCTTAGGAGAAGCATTGTGATCAGTTTTGGACCTAGATGGCCTGTCTCTGTCTTTTTCTTTGAGTTTTTTTAGGTATTCCGGTAGTCGGATTGCTAACAGACGACATTTCTGGATAAATAAATCGTGAGCCAATATATTTAGAAGCAAAAATATACCGACGTTTAATAGTGCGTTGATTAAATTTAGCACAAAATCGACAACAAGGTACATTGTAGTCAGGGCCTAGGCAAGGAATACAGTACAAATGAAAATCCTTATGAGGTATTTGCTTCCCACAAGTAATGCAATTATTAACTTTTACTGACATCGGTAAGGAGCAAGAAAAAGTTTCCCCAACGGGGTACTTGGCTTTTTAGTTGAAGACTTTGGTTCTGAAACTCAAAATCGAAAATTTCAGGAGTCTGCCGACCAGCCCTTGCTAACTGCTTCTGCTTTGGGCACCGCGCGGCAAGAAAGACTGATGGAATGGCATCGGCTGCAAGTTTTATACCCCGGACGACCTGACGTCATGGAAGAAGGGACAGCAACCGATGCAGGACCCAAGACTTTGTTAATCAGGCCGACTGAGAGCAACCTGCCAGCAGATTACCCAAATGTAATGACTGCAACAGTGAAACACGAAGAACATCAGATACACAAAAATGATTTTCATCTTGTGTACTGCTGTATGATTGTGGTATTGTCTGATGTCCTTCCATATCAATGTTGCAGCATTCCTTAAGTGAGGGATCCCCTGCCAAGGATAGCCCAATTTCTGGCCAGTATACCAAGGCCTTAAGTATTTGCAGGCACCATACGTCACACTTATGTGACCCATGCAAGGAGTAGGGCATGAAGGTGTGATATAGATGCACATACTCCAGAACTTCTTTGCTGCTAGTCTGAAAGCTATCAATGACCTTCGGACCAAGCACCTTCCTTCTGTGCCGAGCAGTTTTTCAGATAGGTGCCTCATTGGCGTTCTTCCTCACCTTTCTCTTATTTTTAGTGTTGTTGGCTTCATGTCATCCACAAAGGGAAAATGTCAGTGTGAGAGGCAGTCTCTCCATAAATATCAAGACAACTCTCTTATAACTAGGTACTTCCCATGATCATAAGCAGTGCGCTATCAGGCAAACATTTGTCCCAAAGACCCTATGTAGTTGCCTCTCCTCCTTGTCTATTTACCTTGAAATATTGACCTTGGGGGGGGGGGGACTTCTTAAGCTGTTGGCTCAGGGTGCTATGGTAGTCTTCCCATCCCAAGGGTTAGCAGTCAGCAAAGAAAAAGGTCAAAAACCCAGGTCTGATACAGCTGCTGTCCAGCCTCCCTCAGACATATCTCTTGAGCCTAGTGAAAAATCCAGATGATCGTCCAGTCATTGCTTCAGATTCCTCTGCTGTGACTCCATCAGAGGCCTGCATGGAGTAAACTTCTCTCACATCCTCCTTGGCTGATTATATCCAAGGGACAGAGGGGGATTCTGCAGATCTTAGTGAAGGAAGAGATCCCTACTTTGCTTAATGACTGTCAAGAAGGGTCTGACCCTCCCAGGGTTTTTCGTGCAGACATCCCTCAGACAAAGAAACAGAAAACCAAGCATATTTCCCCAGCATTTATGGATCCCCAATGAGAATGTCAAGATTTTACTTAGGGGTTGCTTAATTCTAATGGTTTTAAAACCTCTTCAAGAAGTCTCTGTGCCTGCCCCTCTCTGCTCTTCCACTCTTCCTAAAAAAAAAAAAAAAAAACATAGGAAGCAGGATTCCTCTGATGAGGATCAGGATTGGGGGAAGTCTTGTTAGCCTACACTTCTCAGATCCCATTCCCATTGGACTATGGTTCAAAAGGAAGAGGATTCTATTAGTCTAGATTCCCCTTTAGAGGAACTCTCCTTTGGAGACACTATTTCCCGTATGATAGAATTCAAGTGAGATTTTTCTCCAGTTTATGATATCCAAAAGAGGTTATTAGGAGCTCCTCCAGATGGAGTCTCCCAAGCCATCTGCCTACCCTATTGTTCCTCCTGCTCTGGTTGCCTTCCTGGATACCTTTTTAGCAGCTTCTGTAGCCCCCAATTCTCAGCACCCAGCTTCTAAGAAACCTGACAGATTTTACAAGGTGCCGGATTGTACATTTCTGTATAAATGCCCTTCTGCTGATCCTTCAGTGGTGTTAAGTCTCCTCTGAAAAACTCTCCAAGCCGTTGTCCTTTACCAAGCTGCTTCCTTCAGATAAGGACAGTAGGGCCATGGAGAGGCCAGGCAAAAAGGTTTATACTGCTGCCACCCTGTCTTTACGGCCATTAAATTACCAGACAAGAGCTAGCCCTCCTTTCTCAAGTTTCTCAGGTAATTTCTGATATTCCAGATTCTAAGGGGAAGGCTAAGTCCCTTTCCTTGTTGGGTTCTACCTCTCAAGTTGCCCACCACTCTATTAAATGCAGTTATGATGCAGCTGATGTTTCTTCGAGAGCTGTTGCATTTGGTTCCGTTATGAAACATTACTCCTGACTTCGGTTTCAAGCTTAACTTGATGACATTAAGAGCAAATTATCGGATGCTCCTTTAGATAATAATCGTTTTGGTACTGCTGCTGCTGAACTTTTTAAATTTCTCCAGTACAAGGGCAAAGCCTTACAAGAGTTGAAACGTATTTTTGTTTCTCCTATGCAAAGCTTCAGAGGAATTACCTTTTCAAACCTGCTTTTGTTCAGACAGCCTCACCCTACACCCAAGGGTGAAAAGGGTTCTAGACGTGTACCACATGCTAAATCTACATAGACCCCGGTTTCCCAGAAACCACCTTTTCAGGACAAGCAAGGTTCCATCTGACAATTTGCTTCCCTTTTCCCTCAGCCAGGTTCCCTTGTCACTTTATTTCCCTGTCCCTTCTAAACTGGTGAAGGATCACAAGACTCTTAGGTTCTGTCCATTATCTGCCAGGGGTAGTTCATGGTTTGGAAATCTCTTCCTCCCTTTCTGGGCATCCCTCAACCTCCTTGGGGACAGCTTCCTCTCTTCCCAGAGATGCATCTTTCTCTTTTGACCCAGGGCACCATTCAAGCTGTGCCCCTACCCGGGAAGGGAGGGGCTATTATTCCAGCATGTTTTTGGTTCCCAGGAAGGAGGGTACTTGGAGACCAACTCTGGACATTTCTCAGCTCAACACATTGCTCAGGGTCCCCCTGCTTTTGGATGTTGTCTCTGCAAACTTTATTTCCTCTTCTTCTTCCTCCCTGGGCCTTTCCGGTCTCTGGATCTCAATGATGCCTACCTCCATATTCCCATCCATCCCCTTTTCAGGAATGTTTTAATTTCTCTGTTTCTTCCTTGCATTTTCAGTTCTCTACTTGGCCCTTTGACCTCTCTACTGCCCCAAGGGTATATGCCAAATGCCTCACTCCTCTAATTGCTTTTTGCAGACAGAGGAGTTCAGATCTTTCCTTATCTGAATGATTTGTTCATTCAAAGCTCACTCCTGAGGCTCTAATTCAAGATCTCCAGTTTACTATTTCCCTGCTGCAGACTCTGGGGTTTACCATAAACATACAAAAATAAGTCTTGTTTTCTTCTCAGGATCATGTTTTCATTGGTTGTGAGATCCATACCATCCCCATGCTGGCATTTCTTCCTGCCCCCAAGGCCCAGTCTCGGATTTCCTTTTTCCAGTCTTTTTCCTCTGGATTGAGTTCTGGCAGGTACTTTCCCAGGGCCCTCATGTTTATGACTTCTACCATTCCATTGTTGCTTCTAGCCAGGCTCCATATGAGAAAGCTTCAGTGGTGCCTCAAGTTAGTGTAGCTTCAACACCATCATCCCCTGGACTGCTTAGTTCCCTTCCTTTCTTGTCTCACGCTTAAGGTTCAATGGTGGATTCATCAACTCTCTCACCCTGGGGCTTCCTTCCCAGTCTCCAGCACCAACTCAAGAGCTGGTTGCAGATGCCTCACACAGGGGGTGGGGAGCTTCCTTCGGCTCTCTCAAGGTTCAGGGTCTCCAGACTCTTCATCAGAAGCCAGACCACAAACATCAAGGAGATAAGGGCTCTGCTCCCAGCTCTTCAGGCTTTTCATATCCTCTTTCATCCAGGACCCCCTCAATGTTTTCATAGACAATACAACAGTGATGTGGTAAAGTCAACAAGCAACGGGATACAAGGCCCTACCATCCTTTGCAGGGTAGCTCTTCGGGTCTAGGATCTAGCTGTCCAGTATCAAGTATCTCTTCAGACTGTCTACATTCCCTCATAGAACAATCTAGTGGCAGACTAAATAGGTCCAGCACACAAGCCCAGGAATGGATGTTTCACAGTGATGTGTTCCTGGACACTGTTCATTGGTGGGGTGTTCCTCGAGTAGATCTTTTTGCCCCCTCCCCCAAATAGACAGCTTCCTCTTTTCTCCTCCCTCCCCCAAATAGACAGCTTCCTCTTTTCTCCTCCAAGTCACCTGGCTTGGAAAGTGGATGTACTGTCTTTTCCATGGAAAGGGAAGTTTCTATATACCTTCCCTCCCCTTCCCTTGAGTCTTTTACAAGACTAGGCAGGACTCAAGATCTTGTACAGGACTCCATCTTGGCCCAGACAACATACGTTCCCTCAACTCTCTCATTTGGCCAGGGGCAATCACTATAAGTTACCTCACCGGATGGACCTTCTCACACAAGTCAAGGAATCTCTTATCCATCTTCACTTGTCCACTGTTCAACTGATGCTGTGTAGGATAGGGTTTTGATCCCTTTAAGGCATTTTTTTTTTCGGAGAATGTACTTCTGATCCTGCAGGCCAGAAGCCCATTACCAGGAAATCATAGCTGTTCCAATGAAAAGATTTTCTGTCTGGTACCTCTCTTGCCATCAGCATCCTCTATCTGCTGAGGTTCCCCTGGTCCTTTTGTGATCTGTTCCATGATGGGTTGGCATATTCTTCAGTTACAACTCATCTGTCAGCAATTTCTGCTCATCTGACTTTGAATCCTCCTCTGGCCTCTAGATTTGAGGTCAAACAGTTTCATAAAGGCATCCTTCATGTCATGACTCCCATGAAGCCTATTTTACCTTCCTGGGACCTCAATTTTGTTCTTGAAAAACTGACTTGGGCTCTTTTTGAGCCTGCTGATTCAGCTTCCTTACAACACTGTACTTGGAAGACTGTTCTTTTGGCTCTTATTTCAGCCAAGAGGGTGTCTGAACTTCATGCCCTCATGGCTGTTCCTCCTTTCTTAGGTTTTCCACAGAGAAGGGGCGTCTCTTCGTATTAATCCCTTTATGCCCAAGGTAGTCAATGAGTTGTCCCTTAATCAGTCTATTCACTTGCATTCCTTTTCTTCTTCTCCAGAGTCTGACATTGTACTTGCATAGACAGCTCAGATATTACTCGGATAAAACTACAGTTATTTGCAAATGTGAGCAGTTTTTTTGTTTCTCCTCAACCCAGGTCTTTTGGTTTAGCTGTTTCTAAGCAAACCATCTCTTCCTGGATTTCTAAAGCCATTTTTTGTTGTTCTCTTCATGGC
This sequence comes from Protopterus annectens, assembly GCF_019279795.1. Taxonomy (NCBI): domain Eukaryota; kingdom Metazoa; phylum Chordata; order Ceratodontiformes; family Protopteridae; genus Protopterus; species Protopterus annectens. The sequence continues at coordinate 1,373,102,470 of NC_056737.1, forward strand.
AAAGGTCTTTCCTCGTCAGCAAAGGCTCAATCTACCACAGCTGTTGCATCATTTACTGCTTTTTTCAAGGGGCTGGATAGTAAATTACACCCATGAGGCTGCTACCTGGTCTTCTACCCATACCTTAACTAAGCATTATAAATTGGAGGTTATTTCTAGGTCTAGAGCTGGTTTTGCCAGGGATATTCTGCAGGGGTTTCTTGAGGGTTCTTCAGTGCCATCGTCCTCCTATATTTCCTTTTGGACTTTTGTACTCTCCCTTATGTAAGGAACACTGCCATGATATGGAAAGGCATCATACAGTTATGCAAAATTTTACCATTACAGTAGATGTCCTCTTCACTGTTGCCAGCATTTGCTCCCTCCCTCCTGTCCCCTCTGCTCCTCTGCACTTTCTTGCCCTCCTGGCAGAAAGGTTTTTCTCCCTTTTTTCCTTCTGGATGCACATGCTCTTCTGGGATCTGTTCCATTCTGAAGTGTGTGTATCTGTACATCACCTTTACACCCTATGCCTTGCATGGGAGCATACGTCCAACGTACAACTCTTATAAATACTAAAGTCTTGGGTATACCGGACAGATATTGGGCTATCCTTGGCAGGAGATCCCTTATGTGAGGAACACTGAAGAGAATGACAACCACTGTTAATGTAAGATTTTACACAACTGTACTTTCTTTGTGGCAGAAAACCAAACATTTGGGCAACAGCTATCATCGCTGACACTATGTTCATTTTTTTCTCATCTCAATAGTCAAGTTCTATGAATCTGAATCACTCTTACATGATTCCCAGCCTAGATCTGGCGAGTCTGTATAGAGTGTCATTGTTAGCAATGGTGCTTTGAAAGGCACCCTGTGGTTCTGCATGCACTGTTGTATTAAGAATATCTTGTGCTGGATAACAGAAAACGCTGATTTCTACTGACTAAACATATTGAGACCACTGTAACTTCCTCATGGTGCAGGCAGACTAGGAGTGATTCTAGTATGCAGGATACCAAGTAACCCAACAGCTGGACAAATTCCATGGGTAAAATTTCTCTGATGAGGAATTTATTTGGAAGTAGACTGTGTCAGATCGGTCACCACCCCATCTGGGAAAAACGTCCTGGTGAAGGAGATGTCCACATGGGCCCCCAAGAAGATCAGTTTGTGTGTGGATGCCAGGCTGAACTTTCCTTTGTTGATGGTAGGCCCCAGATTCATGAAGGAATTTAGCGTGAATTGCAAAGCCCTGGTAATCTCCTGCACAATCCAGACAAGGGTAAATCTAAATGCATTTTGTCTTGCAACAGGCATCACCCTATCACTTGGGAACAGGTCCATAACGCTCTCTCAAAGACCAAAAACACTGCATCAGTGGGCCCAGACAATATCCCAGGATGCTTTGTAAATAGCATGAAACATGACCTATCACTGCTTCTGGAATTACTATTTAACTGTAGCCTCCAAACAGGCTTAGACCCTCATGAATGCAGAAAAGCAAATATCATCCCTCTGCACAAAGGTGGGCCCATCTACAGACCCTGGAAACACAGACCCATAAGCCTCACTAGTTCTGTATGTAAAGCCATGGAAATAATTATCATGGAGATGATCAACAGAGATGCAGCAAACCTCCAGACACTGGATCTGGTGGACTTCTTTGAGAAGGTCACCAAAGCAATGTGCCTACCTTGACCTGGTCAAGGCATTTAACACAATACCCCACTTGGGCATTGGTGACTAACTCAACAGGTTATGTATAAACCCGTACGTCACCTGGATGACAGCCAGCTGGCTCACAGACAAGACCCAGGAAGTTACAATTGGGGAGTCTACCTCTACAAAGAGGTCAGTTATAACTGAAGTCCCTCAGGGATCAGTCCTTGGACTGCTCCTTTTTGGTATTTACTTCGCAGAAGTCAAGGCCAATGGCAGTGGTCTCTGGCTGACTAAATTTGCAGATGATTGCAAATTAGGAGCAGTCATTAAATCTCACAGAGACACAAATGTTCTCCAGAAGGGGCAGACAAAGACAAACAACTGGTGTCAGAGCCATGGACTAAAACTAAATGCCAAGGAATACATAATAGTATCAGTTAGGAAGTCATCCATCCCTGGTAGCCATCATATTGACAACACACCCCTTAGAGCTGACCCAGTAGTCAGGGACTACGGGACACAGATAGTAATCTAGCCTTTGACCATCACATGTTTACAGTGGTGAGGAAATCATTCTATGTTGCGCAACTTAAAAACAAAGGTATGGCATCTAAGTTAAAGGACGTCGCTGTTCCACTGTATTCAGCATTCATCAGACCTATCATCGAGTACAATGCCCCCCTTTGGTATGTACCTAACCAGACATATCCAACAATTGGAACGTCCACAGAAAATAATACAGGGCATATGTAAAATGTCCTATGCAGACCATCTCAAGGGTCTATCCTTGTATTCTGTCTCCTACAAGCTTTTGACAGGAGATCTATACCTGGCATACAGGACATTGTCAGACCCCACTCTGATGGACCTCCTGCATATCCACAAAACAAACAGCACCAAAACTACCCATTCTAAAGACAAACCTTGCCTGTGATATAAATAGGACCTGTTGGAGAGATAGGCATGTATCCCAGAGACTACCCCATCTGTGGAACAGGCTCCCCATTCATGTGAAGCAGAGTTCCTCCCTAACCCAATTCAAGTGCAACTTGGACAACTGGATGGGAAACCAGAAATTCATCTTTGGTTTGGCACCTATGTATCTAATGGACACAGGCAACCTGTAAATGGTTCATCTCCCAGGCCCATGCTTACAATTATCAAGGGCATCAGAACTTGTCAGAGATTTGGGATGCATGGCTAGGCTTAAAAAGGCCCTTGTGGTCATTAGCCTAGTAAACACCTATGAACCTGTGAGATGGGCACTTCATGAAAACCCTGGAAGTGCTTCCCTTTGCCATAAATTTTAAGACATTTTCTGTGGCTTCTAGCAATGGGGAATGTGCAAGCAGGCATATTTTAGGTCTAAAATAGCCATCAGAGCCTGACACGGAAACAATGGCAACAGTTTTAGGGAGTTAATATTCTGGACTTCGGTACATTTTGGAAACTTTTAAGTTTTACAAACCTGGACTGGATCTCCATGCTCCTCATTTTCTTGGTACCAGAAACAGCTTTGAATACAATCCTCAGTCTTCCTCTACAGCTGGGACCTTTTACATGGCCTCAGACTGCAGTATCTCTAGGATAACTGCAAGAATAAGGATCATCTTGTCCTTTAGTACTACTGGAATGTGTCTGCTTCATGGGATTTTTTTTGGCACTGCAGAATATTTAAACACCAATTTATTTTTGGTAATGGATTCCCATTTTTTTTTAAACGAACAAGGCCAATCATATTCCCATCTTCTTTAAAATGGGGACAAAGTGAGGATGGTGGGCAAAGGGAGCTGAAAACAGTGTCAAGACACAGCTGATTCCTCTGGATGTCCTGGCCCAGGTTTGGGGGATGGCTGTATATTTCTCTCTGCATTTAGCTTGTCATTTTTTTCTGTATTTGATCTCTCTCTCTTCACCAAGTCTGCTACTTTCCCGATAAACAAATGCAATAAATAAATAAGTAAATAAAAAGATAAGTCCACTGGGCCTAAAAGAGGCCATTTTTAGACAAGACCTGTGGAGAAAAGCTCCAACAAGAACATAGATGCAGAAAAAATATAAACACTAATTGGTGCAGAAGTAGAAATCGTGTTACAGATAGTAAATACAGTAACATATACAGAATATATACATAAAAGCAGGAATTTAGTTTGTTTGATTACAGTAATATATGCAGAAAATATATGTTAAAGCAGAATTCAATTAATTCAATCAAAGAGATACAAACAGATTAATCAGTATTATTGTACCAGTATGCCTCAGAGCAAGAGGTTCTCCCGTTCGATTCTCGGCTGGAGTGCGGGGAGTGCCTTCTGTGTGGTCTGCATGTTGGATGGGCGTTCGAAAGACATGCGTAAATGGGCGTGCCTTTGTTGACGGTTGGACGTCGAGCTGGCACCTCGGCGTTTGTTAAAATCTACTGCCAATCATTAGCAGATCGGAGTTCCGCTGTGGCGACCCCTAATAGGGAAAAGCCGAAAGACAAACAACAACAACATCAACAAGTGAAGATAAAAAGGTTAGGTTATACAGCAGGAACATAGCCAGGAAGAGTTAAGATGATTTTTTTAGTGTTTGAACGTGGCGGTGGTGCCTGTGTTTCTTACACAAGATGGAAGTGAGTTCCATAGTTTGGCGATGGTGAAGGAATAGAAAAGTTGACCAGCAGGTAAGGTGGGCTTATCTACTTTTAGAAGTAGATTATTTTCAGATCTTAGATGCCTGCTGGGATGGCATTTGACAAGTAGATTTGAGAAAGCAGGATAGTCTGTGGGTATGTTGATTATTTTGTGCACTGTAGTTAGTTGGGTGAATGAGAGACGGTGTGAGGAATTCCAGCCACCCTAATTGTTTCAGCGACTTACAGTGGTGGGATGAGAATTTGGCCTTGGTGGAAAATTTTGCTATTCTGTTGTAACACATATCAAGTTTGGATTTTGTAAATTTTGGATATTAGTGAGGCGAGGGCACCATAAATGAGAGAGGGTAATAAAAAGATAGTTGTAAGGGTTTGTCTAGTACAGAGACTAAGAAATTGTTGGTGCCTGTAGAGCATACCAAGCTTTGGTGTGTTTTTTTTATGTTATTGTTTAAGTGTAGGTCAAAGTTAAGGTTTTCATCTACAATAATGCTTAATAATTTAGTGCGTGGGATGACTTCTATAGTGGTATTTTCTTGGGCTGGTATAGTGAAGAGTTTATCAAACGGAGTGGTTTTCCCAGGGGTAAAAATTACTAGTTTAGTTTTTGTTGGATTTAGGGCAAGATGATTAAGCATTCAAGATTCAGTAGAGGTGAGGGGATTCTGGGTAATTTGCAGTGCATATTATTGTAGAGTCATCAGCATACTGGATTACTGAGCACTGTGGAAGAGTGATGTGAAAGTTGTTAATAAAGACGCTAAATAAGAGAGAGGACCAAGTATGGAGCCTTGGGGTACCCCTGTGGAAGTACTGAGGAAGGAAGAGTAAGACTGTTGCCATTTGGTGGATTGTTGCTTATTGGAGAGATAGCTGAACCACTGTAGGGTAGGGGCAGAAATGTGGTGGCTGGAGAGTTTAGAGAGGAGGATAGTGTGGGTAGAGTGTAAGGGACAAGGTTTTGTTGGACAATTCCTGCTAAATATAGGGACTCTAGCCTGAAAAAAGGCTTTTCCCCTCCAGCTTCTTAAAGTCGTCTTTAGCAAAGGGTCCAATGAGGAACTCCTTATCCAAAAGAGTATTTAGGACCTCTGCGTTCACACAGTCTGGAAGCAGCAATGGCCTCACCCAGGGATGTTTCTGGTTAACAGATCCTGTAGCTGTTGCCCTGCTTGAAGCGTCCACTTCCTCATGGCCACTTCTTTTTTTTGCCGTGCTTGGCAACCTTAAAAGACAGAGATCACAAAATGCAAGCATCTTCTGTTTAAGATTTTTGTCCTTTATTCCTTTTGCCTTGGTGCTAATCTTTTCCAACAAGGATTGCTGGTAGGAAAGCATGTGGGACTGAATTTAAAGCTCTGAATTAAAGGGAAGCAAAAGTTTAGATCTTCTTTCAAAATATGTCAAGCATTTTGTTCTCTCGCTCACTTTGGGAATAGGACTCCCGGACAGATTTGCTTCCCTTGCTCAACCCAGACAACCCAGTGCTGGATCAGACAAAGGGCTTTTATACTGGAGCTTAATGAAATCCATAACCCTTACATCTGGCCAGGTTTACTAGTAACACAGGAAAGGGAGTTCAGCTCCAGAGATGCTGTCAGACAAACATTGAGATGCTAGCAGTGCAGCAACTACAAGAGATTTAGGGTTCAGAGAGGCTCACGTGCTCTGTACTATCCCCACTGAAAAGCTTCCTTCATCCTACAAAAGGTGCCTCTAATAAGAAATCCTCTGTGTGGTGCGTCTTCAGTGTCTGAAAGACATCTTCAGAAAGGATCCGACCTACTTAAAGCAAAGCTCATCTGACTCAAGAGAATCAGAATCTACAGGACAAGGTTTCACCTTTTTTTTTTTTTTTTTTTTTAAAGAGGCCCAAGATACCTCAGCAGTTTCTACATCCATTTTTAATGTTTTGAGAAGGGGAGTGTGGTGGGCAGCATAGGTCCTGTAGTACTGTCTAAGGAAGAGGAAAGTTGGAGAGCACTGGCAGACTCTGGTACCTTGTGTTTCATGGCTGCAGCAACCATTAACTTTGATGTCTCGGGCGGGAAACCAAAACCTCAATAAAATTCTCCAGAACTTAAAAGGACAAGTACAGTTGTGCAAGTAAACTTACCATAACAGCAGATATGCTGCAGTAGCCTTAGCGTGATATAACCTGCATGGCTAATCTTCATAACATCTGGCCAGCTCCTAAAGGTTAAGGGTACCTTCTACACACCCAAACCATTAGTCAGCTCAAGCAGAGCTGGACAAAAAGAGTGGCTTAGGTGCCAGGTCCTTCAAGAGTTTCCATACCAACTAAAAGGGAGAGTCTAAAATCCTAAAAAGGGCAAGGTTAAGAAGACAACCATAAAGGTCTTCCAGTCCTTACTCTGGCAGCAAATACATACAAAACTATGGGGATGGAGAGAGGAAGTGAGCATTTACTGCAGCAGTGATCATTTACACACCTACTGGTTTCCCACAAAGTCAAAGATGAAGCCAAGGCTCCAGTAGAATGAACCTTAACCCTTCCCACAAGAAGCAAAAAAGAACCATTAGTACTATTCAAGAAACCTCTTGGGATTAAATCTAAATGTTGCTGGATTCAATACACCTGCTATAGCATTTTCTTGGTAGACACCCTGGATAGAACCTACAGCAGCTGGATGCATTAGAAAAGTCAAGCACCGCAAAGGCCCTAAAGAGGCTCTCACCACAAATGCAACCAGACCACTCAGTGAAGTCCCATACACATTGCCAATCAGAAAATATCAGAAATCAATGCCCTCTGTCCCCTTTCTTACCAGGAGCAAAGATGTAGCACTAACTCCAAGCTGGCCCCTATGAAAGCATGTGCCTGGATGAGCACTACACTATCCATCCTGTCAGATTCAGTGGCTTGAGCCTGGGGTTTAAAACAGACTCTTGCCCTGAGACAGAATGTCCACATAATGGAACGCCATGTTCTTTCTGGTTATTTTCAGCAGGAGGTAGAACTGTTTTGACCAGATTCATCATTGGCCCATACTCCATGCTATTCTGTAATCTCAGGAGGAGGAATAAGGGATGAAAATCATACAGAAATAGACAGGTCTCGCTCTGTTGGATTGTGGTGCAAACAGAGTCATCTGAGCTACAACAGAATGGCATTAAATATACTGATCCCAAGGATATTGCCAATATCTTGGCACATCAATTCAGTTCAAACTTCACCCCCCTCTCACCCCCTAAAGGGCCCATCTCAATACCATCTCAATACCGAAAGACTGCCAAATTCCGGTAAAAAGACGCACTCTCCAATGCTAAGAATACAACATCCATGGGACCAGAAGACATCCCAGGCTGTGTATTACATGAACTACAAAATGAAATGGCACCTCACCCAAGTGTCATGTTTAATCATAGCCTCACCTCAGGCTTCGTGCCTGCTGAGTGGCGCACAGCTACAGTTATCCCACTCCACAAGGGGGGATCCACCTTGGATCCCAGGAGCTACCACCCCATCAGTCTGACAAGCCTGATCTGCAAGGCCATGGAACGTACCATCATGGAACTTTTAAACAAAGACATTGGCAACCTTCAAACACTGGACCCCACGCAGTTTAGGTTAGTGAAGGGCCATTCTCGTCTCCTGAACCTGACTGACTTCTTCGAATCAGTCTCCAGAGCTGTGGATAAGGGTAAGGTGGTCCACACAGCCTATCTGGACCTCATCAAGGCCTTCGACACCATCCCCCACTCTGGAATCATAGACAAACTTACTAAGCTAGACATTAATCCCTATGTCAGTCGATGGGTTGCCAACTGGCTTACCGACAGAACCCACGCTGTAAAAGTAGCTGACTCCAAATCCAGCTCCAGACAAGTGGAGTACCTCAGGGTACAGTCCTGGGACTGCTCTTGTTTGGCATCTACTTCTCTGTTACAGGCCAACAGGGACTCTGGCTAACAAAGTTCGCAGATGACTGTAAACTGGGAGCCATTATTGAATCCCCAAATGATGTGGATATTCTGCAAAAGGGCCTTACAGAAACTGATGCTCTGTGCCAGACCCATGGGCTCAAGCTCAATGCCAAGAAATGTATAGTTATCCTCTTCGGGAAAAAACATGTACCCGTGAATTACCACATAGGTGGCAGTACACTACACACTGAAAGTGTGATAAGAGACTTGGGGACACAGGTGGACAGGGGTCTCATAGTAGTCAGGAAATCCTTCTATGTGGCACACCTCATCACTAAGGGCTTTTCATCCAGAAAAAAAGGATGTCATTGTCCCACTGTACTCATCCCTCATTAGACCCATTATAGAATACAACACCCTGTTTGGTATGTACCTGTCAAGATATCGGCAACAACTGGAAAGGCCGCAGAAATACCTTACTAAAAGAATCAAAGGCCTAAAGCAGACGCCCAATGCTGACCTTCTAAAAAAAACTCCACCTGTATTCTGTTGCATATCGTCTACTCAGAAGTGATCTCTGCTTAACATACAAGGGTAAGTCAAACCCAGAGCTGTTGGACATGCTACACTTAAAGAAATCCCAACCCCTCAGAAAGACCAGCTCCAGGAATCTAAACCATGTCATCACAATGAAGAAAACATGCTGGAGGGATAGGTTCCTGACCCACAGACTCACTGACTCTGAAATAGACTGCCCATAGATGTCAAGCACAGCGCCTCTTTGGCCCTCTTCAAAAGGAACCTTGAAGATTGGATGGGAGATGGGGAATTCACCCCAGGGATTGCTTCAGTCGCCCTGCTAGACAGGGGTCCAGGGAAGTAAATACTGTGGGAAGAAATAGCCAGGGAATTGTTATGGCTAGGCTTGTATAGGGCCTAGGGCTGATAGCCTAGTACCAACCTATGAACCTATGGAGAAGCAAAAAGGTCTATTTCTCATACACCCACCACTGTGAACAAAGTCTAGGAATGCTTCCCTTTTCAATGCACATGCACACTTTGGGATCCAGGTAGGAACTACTTAAGATTGCCTGCCACACAATGTTTTGTCCTGGAATGCATTTTGCTGCTGGAGTCAGCTTCGAGTCCTGTTGTAAATCCCACACCACACCTGCTGCATGGGTCTTTTACACAGCAATTAAGATGATGTACAGCCTTGCTTATATGCCACAACTGTGGCATTCTTTGTCTAAATCCTTGGTGGAGGTTGAGTACCACATGTGTCTGAATGCTGTAATGGCCAGGATAATTGCCACTATTTCCTTTACATGAACATGCCTACAAAACATGGTTTGTTCCAGACACCTTGCACCTTCAAGTTCCTACAGAGTTTGTCACGTGGATCTTGGCCATAGGAGGGTCAAATGAGAATGGCAATCCTGCTTAAGCAGTCAGATAAGAACAAGTTATTTTCTTTTTCTTTTTCATGGGTAGTAAGAGTCCAAGTCTGCTCCCAGGAAGGTAACCGGAGTAGCAGAAGTGAGATGGAATTTCTAGAGGTTTAAAGATAGGCTTACCCTCTGGAAGCAGAAAACGTAATATGGATCGACCTTCTAATTTAAAGGATTAAGGAAATTTGGATCAAACTGTCATCCAGGCAGGCAGAGATAAATGTACATGCCCTTTGTCCTGCAAAATGCAATCACTGAAGCCAGGCACTTGGTGAAGACCCTGGGCACAGTCGACAAGGCAAAGAGCTAGAAACAGGACTCCCTCCACTTCAAAAACGTGTAGGAGATTTTCTGCGTTTATGCTTTTCACTGAGTTGTTCTGCAAGTTGGAATAAAAGCACAACAGAACGTTTCGTTTTCCCTGGATGTTTTTTTCATTTTATTTTTCTGGTTGTAGTTGTGGTTTAACCATAGGCTGCTGTTTTGTTTGACTAGTAGGAATTAGAAGTTATGTACTCACCATAACGTTCCATCTGAGTAGGTGTATTCATTTGTCTGCAACCTGTGGGTCATGGATCCGATATCGGATCCGAACCGGCATGGTTTACCAGCTATGGATCCGAGCTCTCAGCTCCTCCCCTCACCCATAATGCCCTGCTCTCCCTACATGACCTCAGATCGAGTTTGCCAACAGCATGAACACCCTGAAAAGGGTAACACATATTATGCAGGAAACTGAAAAAGGCCAGGGGGATAGGAGGGCGGGATGGTGCAGACAAATGAATACACCTACTCAGATGGAGCGTTATGGTGAGTACATAACTTCTAAATCTGAAGTAGGAGATTCATTTGTCTGCAACCTGTGGGACAGAGTCCCCAGCTACCTGAATCTTGGGCGGCCATCATGGAAGGATATTCCGGAGCACCGCGGAGCCAAAGGATGCTCTACCTCTAGATGTAAGATCCAACTTGTAGTGGGAAATAAAGGTATGAGATGAAGCCCAAGTGGCTGCTGCACAAATATCATCTAGAGGAATCCTAGCCTTAAAGGCGGCCGAGGTAGAGACTGACCGGGTTGAATGGGCATGTACACCCTCCGGTGCGGGCCTTCCAGAAGCTTGATAAGCCAATAAGATGCACTGTGAAATCCAGCGAGATAGTGAGACTTTAGAAATTGGCTTGCCCAAATTAAATTTAGCAAAGGAAATAAACAACTGGTCGGATTGCCTATGACCAGCCGTCCTGTTTAGATAAAATCTAAGTTGCCTGTGAACATCTAAGGAATGAAGCTTGTATTCACCCTTGTTTTGATATTTAGGAAAGAAAACAGGGAGGTTAATGGATTGATTAATGTTTGCTTCAGAAGCTACCTTAGGAAGAAAGGACAGGTTGGTGAAGAGGTATGCACGGTCCGGATGAAGGACCAAGTGAGGAGGTGTGGCTGATAACGCTTGAAGTTCTGAGACTCTCTTAGCGAGGTAATGGCTACTAAAAGGCCGTCTTGAAAGATAAAAATTTCAGATCTACCGTAGCCGCCGGTTCGAAGGGGGGAGCGGTCAAGGCCTGGAGGACCAAAGAAAGATCCCAAGGAGGAACCACATGCTTTACCGGGGGCCTGAGAAGGAAAGTACATTTTAGGAAAATCTTACACAATTTGGCAGACATCAGTGGACTGGAGTCATGACCAATATGAAAATGAGAAATTGCCGCAAGTTGTACTTTGACCGTGGAACTGCTGGCACCATCATTAAAAAGAGTGTTTAAGAAGTCAAGCACCAGAGGAAGGGGAACTGTGAAGGGGTTTAGGCCTTGCCGCTCCGCCCACAAGGAGAACAGTTTCCACTTACTGCGGTAGACTTTCCTAGTGGATGGTTTATGAGCCGCCACAAGGATGGCCTTAACAGGGGACGAAATACCGGGAGTCCTGATCAGGAGTGGAACTGGAGCAGCCAAGCAGTCAGCTTCAGGTTGTCCAGATTCGGGGGTGATAAGCGGGATGGATGAGATATCAGACCCGGAATGGGATCTAGAATCCAAGGAGGATTCACTGAGTGAGACCTTAGGAAAGGGAACCAGATCTGTCAAGGCCAAAATGGAGCAATGAGAATCATTCTGCACCCCAACAGAGAGGCTTTCTGAAGAACTTGGAGCATCAGAGGCAAGGGGGGATAAGCATAAAGAAGACCGGGTGGCCAAGCATGTACCAGAGCGTCTCTTGGGGTACCTCCGGGAGGAGGTATTAGAGCGAAAAAACTGTCGCACTTGGTGTTTGAGGGAGACTCAAAAAGATCGCAACAAGGAGTTCCCCACCGTGCGAAGATGCGTTCCGCTACCTGAGTATTGAGAGACCACTCGTAAGGGGTGAGAATGGTGCGACTGAGTTTGTCCGCCAGGATGTTGGACCGACCCGGAATATGCGTTGCTATGAGAAAGCGGTTGGTGGAGATTGCCCACTCCCACACTCTCATGGCTTCTCGACAAAGAGGGTAAGACCTGGTTCCTCCTTGTTTGTTGATATACCAGACAACAGATATGTCCGATTGAATCGCAATTGTTCCCAAGAGAAGAAAGGCCTGAAGTGCTAGCAACGCTAAGAGCACTGGTCTCATCTCTAGAACGTTGATATGCAGTAAGGTCTCTGAATCGTTCCACGTGCCTTGGACCATCCGGCCTGCAAAATGCCCCCCCCCCCACCCGAGGCGGGAGGCGTCCGTGGTCACCGTGGCGAGAGGGGGAGAAGCACAAAAGGGGCGGCCTCCGTGGAGATCTGGAGAGTGTAGCCACCACAGGAGGGACCGCTTGCAAGCCTTGCTGATCGCAATGGGATGATGCATAGGAAGAGCAAGATACGACCACTGAACTAGGAGTGTCCATTGAAGGATGCGCATATTGAATCTGGCGAGAGGAAGAAGCGCTATTGCTGCCGCCATGGACCCTAGGGCCCTCAGGACCAACTCCGCCGGAACTGAGCTTGCGTGGAGAATGGCCCGCACCTGGAGCTGCAGATTTTGAATTCTGACCGCAGTGAGGAAGGCTCTTAATCTCCTCGTGTCTAACCTGGCACCTATAAAATCTATGAACTGCGTGGGTGCTAGGTTGGATTTTTCTGTGTTTATTGTGATGCCCAGATGGGGAGCAAGATGGAGAAAGGAGTCTCGCGCCAATAGTAGTAGATGCCTCATTGGGGCGGTGAGAAGCCAGTCGTCCAGGTAGGGAAAGACCTGCACCCCCTGAAGCCTCAGGTGGGCCGCTACCACTGCTAATACTTTGGTGAACACCCTGGGGGCTGTGGTGAGACCAAAGGGAAGGACCCGGAATTGGTAGTGACTGGCTCCCAGCCGGAAGCGGAGAAACCTCCTGGAGCGCCTGTCCATTAGTATATGGTAGTACGCATCCTTGAGGTCTATGGAGCACATCCAGTGATTTTCTCCCAGAAGGGGGAGAATAGACTGCAACGTAACCATCCGGAATTTCTCTTTGGGGACTGTCAGGTTCAAGAGTGAAAGGTCTAAAATTGGTCTTAGATCCCCAGTCTTTTTTGGCACTAAAAAGAACCTGGAGTAGAACCCTGATCCGATCTGGTCTGGGGGGACGGGCTGGATGGCTCTTTTCTTTAGCAGACTGCCAATTTCTGCCAAAGCGGCCTCCCACTGACTGGGTGGAACGTCGGGGAGGGACTTCAATTTTGGCATGTGACGAAACGGGATACGGTATCCTCTGGATATGATTTGGAGGACCCAGCGGTCTGTTATGGACTCCCATGCCGCTAGGTGCTCCGAAAAACGTCCCCCGACTGCCTCCAGAGTGGAGCAGTCGGGCAACCCTTCAGGGCTGCTGCACGGGCCGTTCAGAGAAGGGTTCTCAGGACCCGAAGTTCCTGGGAGCCCCTCTGGCGGCGTACTCCCTGTCCTCCTCTGCCACGGAAGGACTGGTTGTCCGGAGCGGGCTGGGATTGCTGCGACTTCCGGAACCACATCTTCTTCTGGCCTTTTTGGTTCCTAGAATAGGGCATCTGGGGCACAGAGAAGCGGATTCCGACGGCAGACAGCGTCTTCCGTCCTTTCGCTCTGGATCAAGGTATCGCGAACAGATTTGCCAAAGAGGGCAGAACCATCAAAGGGGGCGTTCGCAAATGGCACCTTGAAGGGCTCCGTGAAATCACAATGACGGAGCCAGGCCTGACGTCTAGTAACTAGGCCTGCCCCTGCGGCTCTAGTGGCACCTTCCGTAGCGTGGGACAGTAACCGCATAGAGGTATTAGTGACGGACCTAAGAGTGGCCATGCGGGTGGAGTGCAATGCTTTGTCCTCCTCCGACATGGACTCTGGGGGGGGATGCAGCGTATTCTTTAATAAGATCGCGCTGCATCCTAATCACATGTGCCAGGTAGTTCAGCGCTCTTACTGAAAAGGTCGCCGAACTAAACATCTGCTTCCCCAAGCGGTCCATCATCCGAGACTCCTTGCTTGGGGGATGGACTGAGGGACTCTCCTGAGCAAGTTCCCTCTTGGTGGCAGCCGTCAACATGGCATCTACCGGAGGCCCCTTACTCCAATGGGCACGGTCAGCCAGGGGACTGAGAATACGGTCGGGCCTTTTTGGGATTGGCTCCACGGTGTCCGGTTCCTTCCACGCCCTGGTGGTAATGAGGTCCACCAGGGGGTCGGCAGGAGGACACCCAAGAGGTAGACGGGCCCGCTTCAAATGCCTCCAAGAACACGGACTCGTCCGAGGAAGACTTGGGGGCAGACCACCCCCCCCTTATGCGGAGCATTTCCATGAGGTCTCCAAATGAGACATCCTCAGGGGCTGATCTTGGGAAGCCTTCCCCTTCCTCCAAGTCCGTGTCTTCTGTGAGAGACTCGGGGGAGTCAATGTGCCTCCTTTTGCACGTATGTTTGCGGGGGGCATCCTCCGGGGGGGCTGTCAGAGGACTCCTCGCAAACAGTGACCTGTTCCAAAGGAACAACTTGGGGCAAAGGAGCGGGCTGTCCCAAGGGCCGGATGGTGGAAGCCTGACCCAGTGCAGATAGAGCGCGGGACGGAGCAGAAGCAAGTGCCGGGGGTCCGGAGACCCTCAACAGGGCCCTCTCCACTACATCAAACGCCGAAGGGGAGCCGACCTCGACCAAAGGATCCAACAATCGGCTCCTCCTCGGATCCGAGGAGTGGATCGGAGCTGGCGCCGAAGCGCTCGGATCTGAGGGGACAGTGCGCTCCGACACAGACTGCGCCGAAGGAGCACTGATCCCCCCGGATCCGAAGCTCGGATCCAGGCTCCGAGAGGTCGGATCCGAAGCACTCGAGGGCAGGGTCGGATCCGAAGTACCGAGTACTATCGGCGCCGACCCACCCCCGGCTCCAAAGCTGCTCGGCTCCAACTGCTCCGAACCCGGGTAGCGGGTCGGAGAAGGAGCAATAGGTTTAAAGAAAGGGGTCGAGCTCGAGGCAAGAGCACTCCCATCTGCATCTGGGTCTGGATGAACCTTCTCATCATCCGGTCCAGACCAGCGTCTGATAAGCTATAGGTCGATCTCGACGAGGCTACCGAGGTAGGCCTTGAGTGCCTCCTGGATAGCCTCGACGGAGATCGGGTCTCCTCCTCCTCAGGTCCCGGTGAAAAGCACACGGGTGACCGGAGCCGAGGAGGGGAAGAACCAGCAGACAAGGAGGCCGGAGGAGAAGCCCGCTTGGCAGGCGGGGCCGAAACAGAGGTCTCGGCCCGCCGCTTATGGTGCTTCTCCCTCCGGTCCTTCTTTCTAGCTTCCCTCTCCTCCGAACCCACTACAGGGAGGTTGAGTCCCAGGAGGAGGAGGGGGAGCCGGAGAGGAGGTAACCGTAGACACGGTTCCCCCCGAAGGGACGGAGGTCGGAGCCGAGTCCGGGGGCAAAAGTCCCGCCAGGATCAGCTTAGACCTCCGCTCCTTCAATGCCCGGGGTTGAACCCTGCACAAATGGAACATCCAGAAGTGAGGTGTTCAACCCCAAGGCATCGAACGCACCGAGTGTGGCCATCAGCAGGGGAAAGCTTATGGCCACACTCAGAGCACTTCGAAAAAACAGCCTTAGGTTGTTCTGACATCCTAAGAGCTTAGAATTTACTTAAACTAAAGGTAAAAAGCAAAAGTAAACTAAACACACAACAGGCCCAAACACACACTACGCTACCAGCGAGGGGAGGGAAACTAAGTAAAAATTATTAAATTAACTAAACAAGTTTAACTATCAAAAAGAGAGCCTAAACTTTCACTCAAACTTTCAAAAAAAAGTTAAATTTTAACACTAGAAACACTTTAGATGACCCCTTAGCTGTAGAGCTCGAGAACACCAATCTGGTCACCAGCGCGGCAAACTAGATCTGAGGTCATGTAGGGAGAGCAGGGCATTATGGGTGAGGGGAGGAGCTGAGAGCTCGGATCCATAGCTGGTAAACCATGCCGGTTCGGATCCGATATCGGATCCATGACCCACAGGTTGCAGACAAATGAATCTCCTACTTCAGATTTGGTTTTACATTGTCAAATCCAGAATGAGTCTCCAAAACCCTTTTTTTCTTGGGACAAGGAGCCTTGAATAAAATCCAGTCTCTGTCCCCACTCTTTTCCTGGTACCAGGTCTACAGATGCTTATGTAAGAGGATTTCTACCTGTGCAAGAATAAGATGCCTGTTTTCTCAGAATGAGGGGGAGGTATCCCTGAACTTAGGAATTTTTTGAAAGCGTGTGGAGTAACCAGATCTTTTTACCTCCAAAACCAACAAATCTTGAGCAAATTCCTGCCATTATTTTGTGAATACAGTATCTTCCTTTTTTTTCTGTGGAAGGATGTTGGGTTATGGGGAGAATGGATAGTCACAGCTGCTTTCTGCTGGAACTCAGCTCTGCGACTCCCTCCAATCTGATTCTGGAGTCAATCTGTCACTTATGCAAACTTGTCCTCCTTTCCTTTCTGTGGCTTTTCTTTGGCCTGTGTGGGAAGGAAGGGCCATGTTTTGCTAAGAAAGTTCCTAACATATCTTAGGGAAGGGTACTGAAGGAGGTCTTTAAACAAACTGCATTGCCTCCCCATTCTCCAGTTTTTTTAAACACCTTTTCTACAAGGAAGCCATAGAGATCCTTACCCAAATGGGGTCTCCAGAAGCTCTGCTTTAACATGCGAAGCCTTGGCCCCTCTGCCAGTTATGTTTACTGACTTCTGACACCATAGCAGCTACTCCACATGATGCATCAAGAACATAACTACACTTCATGGAATACCTGGTCACCTGTGAACTGAGACTGCACAAGTTCATCAATTCCTCTAAGTGTCTTATCATGGACCTCTTCCGTCTTGTGCAACTGCTCCAGGATAGTCTCCTGGTATTTAATATAAAATTGGCAGTTAAAAGCCCCAATGTCCAGGGTAGCAAAGATGAAAGTTTTCTTACCAAATCAGTCAAGAGCCCTGCTCCCCCTGTCATTTGGTAAGGTGTTCCTGGAAGTAATCCCACTAGGTCCCATACTGGAACCTGAGGCACCATCACCGAATCCATAACTGGGTTCTCATACTAATGCTTATGAGACTGAGAACCCTGCAGCATAGTGACCTTATGACACAGAATGATAGAGCTCTTACTATGCCCCAGATGACCACTGTTCAACTAGAAGAGCAGCTAGAGGGTTCTCATAGGGAAGGATAAGAGTGACTGGCTGATGTCAGGTTGTCCATCCTGGAGGTAGGGAGGTAGCCTAGGCTCACTATAATATTGCATTAAGAGGATGGCAAACTGTGCTGCTAGAGGTGCACTGCTTGGTTATGAGGTTTGGGATGCATGGGATAATGCATGCACCTCCATAAACATCAAATGTGGCGCTTGCAAGATTACCACAGGATAGGGAGTAATGATGATGCACCAATGCCCACAGTCACCCCATCCTGGACCTCTGGTTGAGCCCAGTGGAAGCAAAGGGGAGTCCGGTACACCTGGTGAATAAGGAAAGGAGATAAACACAGAGGATAATAAGCTGTAAGGGGGAGGGACCCTGTAACAGCAAATCAGCCATCGAGGGTGTTGGGAGTCTGACTGCAAAAGCTGCATGTAGTTTCTAAATATGATGAGATCCTTGTAAGACTCTTATATAAAGAAGCCCCATAATCTTTTCAACAAGTGGTGTTGGATCTTTCACATCCACCCGAGCTACCACCATCTCAGGAAAATGGATCCTTGATTTAAGGTCTCATCCAGTGGACAGAATACTCGGGTGTACAGCACCCTCCTCCCCCAAGCTGTGCTGCAACATCAACACTGGAAAAATAAATCCAGTCACCCAATGTGGGAAATGGACACTGCCCACTGATCTTCCAGCATCAAAGGTGTCAAATACTAACCTGTTAAGCCACTGACATGAAAAGGTAGGATGGCACTTACCATGGGAAAAATGGGTTTCTTTGGTAAGGAATGGATGTTTGCAGCCTTTAAGTACAGAGATTCTGTTCTGGACATATATGATGTGGGTATAAAGGCATAATAAGATGTTCTGAAGTTTCTAAGGTATTTAAAGAGTATGTTTTTTCTTACATCAGTGCAAGAAGGTGAAGTGGTACTCCACTAAGGGTCAACCTCTGAGATCTTTGCTATGGTACAAAAAAAATCAAGTTTTGTTAATACTACCTCTAGCTGCTAAGCTGTCAAACAGGTGAAGGATGCAGGTAAGTGCATCTTTCCAATCTGCATGGATTGTTTTCACCAGTTCGGTGACCTACCCAGATACAATGTCAACAATTTTAACAGGAATTCTCTTCGAACATGCGGATGCTAAGCACTTACTCACAAGTGCACATTAGTATACCTAGAATACACGGTTTTGAAAAAATCTCAGCAGTTTAAAGGAAATTAATGGCATTTTGTTAATGCAGAACCTTGAAAAGAGTTCAGTAGCTGGTAAACTAGCATAAGTTATTGGCTCTAGCCCTATGCCATTTGAGCACATTTAGAGTAAGATGATCTAAAACAGAGTCAAAAAAAGCATTATGGATATCCATAAACATGGCCATAGTAACCGTTCCTTTTCCATGGTGTTTGACAATGGCAAAGTTGTACCCTTGCATAAACTAGTGCTAGGCATAGTAAATTGTATTATGTGATTTAATAAAAGTGTTGATACTTGAAGGAATGACCCTTGAAA
>NC_056737.1:1373126254-1373181254 GCF_019279795.1 Protopterus annectens
GCAGAGTGTCACCGAGTGTATTGTGTTGCTGAGTCAAT
This sequence comes from Protopterus annectens, assembly GCF_019279795.1. Classification (NCBI taxonomy): domain Eukaryota; kingdom Metazoa; phylum Chordata; order Ceratodontiformes; family Protopteridae; genus Protopterus; species Protopterus annectens. The sequence continues at coordinate 1,373,126,293 of NC_056737.1, forward strand.
TGATGCCTGGTGGTAACTGTGAGAAGCCAACCGTCTAGGTATGGAAACACCTGAAATCCTAGACGTCTCAGGTGAGCAGTGACCACTGCCATGCATTTGGTTAACACTCTGGGGGCTGTAGTGAGACCAAAGGGCAGGGCTCGAAACTGGTAATGATTGGCTCCCAGCTGGAAACGCAGATGATCTCTAGAGCATTTGTTCATCTTTATGTGATAGTACGCGTCCTTGAGATCTATGGAGCACATCCAATCGCCTTTCCCTAGGAAGGGAAGAATGGACTGCAGCGTGACCATTCGGAACTTCTCTTTCTTTACGAACTGGTTGAGTCTGCTGAGGTCCAAGATAGGTCTCCAGTCCCCTGTTTTCTTTAGTACCAAAAAGAATCTTGAGTAAGTTCCGAATCCAACTTGGTTTGCTGGGACTGGTTGGATGACTCTTTTTTCTAGCAGTCTGTGGACCTCTACGATTGCTTGTTCCCTGAGATTGGGTAGAACATCTGGGATTCTGTTTACAGGAATGGGAGGGAACGGTATGAAATATCCTCTGGAAATGATGCTTTGTACCCATGTATCTGATGCTATGTTTAGCCAGGCTTCTGGGTACAAAGACAAGCGACCCCCGACTGCCTCCAAAGCTGAACAGTCGGGCCCCCTTTCAGGGGCGCTGGTAGGGTTGACCCCTGTCACCCTGTTGCTGCGGACCCCCCTCTGCCGCGTGGGCGGCGTCTTCCGTTATAACCCCCTCCACTGCCTCTAGAGGGGGTTTCTCCACGTGTGTCCTGAAAGGCTCCCTGTGCTTTTCAGAACCGCATTTTCCCTCCCCTAGGGCCCTTGGGGTAGGGCCGAGTAGGGGTAGAAAAACAAACTCCAACGGCAGATAAGGTCTTGCCTTCCTGCTCACACCTGGTTAAAGTTTCCTTTACTTTAGGCCCAAACAGTGATGAGCCATCGAATAGGGTGTTAATAAATGAAGACTTAAAGGGTTCCGCAAAGGAACAGAGACACACCCAGGCTTGTCTTCGAAGAGCAATGCCCGATCTAGCGGCTCTACACAAACCATCAGCTGCATAGGATATGAGACGCATTGACGAGTTTACCACTGAGCTTAGGGTAGCAAGCTGGGCATTGACTTTGTCGGCCACCCCTGCAGCTACCGTACCCTGGAGAGCATCTCCTAGCTCTTTCAGGAGATCTCTTTGTAGTCTCGTAAAATGGATTTAGTTCAGTGATCGCAGGGAAAAAGTTGCTGAACTAAACATGCGTTTCCCATATATATCCATGATCCTAGAATCTCTGTTAGGAGGATGGATAGATGTGGATGTCTCAGACACTTCCTTTTTGGAGGCTGCAGCTACCACCATGGCATCAACAGGCACTCCCTTTGTCAAAAATGGCTTGTCCACTGGGGCAGACATGAATTTATTGGGCTTGCGAGGAACAGGTTCTATGGCCTCCGGTGACCCCCACGCCTTAAGAGAGATCAGTTCCATGAGCTCGTCGTAAGGCGGAGACACCTAAGAAGTGGAAGGTTGAGACCCAAAAGCCTTCAAGAGCACGGACTCTTCCTCAGTAGGGGTCTTGGACTGCCAATCGTCCCTCTGACTAAGGACCTCTAGTATCTCTGCAAAGGAGATATCCTCAGAGGGGGATCGAGGGGACCCTTCTGACTCATCCAAGTCCGTGTCAGATGTCAAAGACTCCTGTGGGGATTCCAACTGCGTCCTCTTGCACAGTCTTTTCCTGGGCACCTCCTCAGTGGGGGGATCTGGGGAGGTCTCAGAAAAGCAGGGAATGCCCTGTGGGGGTACTTGAGGCTCAGGGTCTCTACGCTTAGGGGGACCGGTAGATGAAGAAGCAGACACAGGAGCTTGAGGGGAGAGGGAAGGCCGAACTGATGCTGACATTGTCTTTGGAGACAAAACTCTCCTCATAGCATCGAAGGCACCATGGCTCTGACGAGAAGGAGTGGATGGACCCGAGAGTACCGTCCGATCCTCCCACACCGAAACCATGGGCTCCAAGCACGAGGTAGGAGCCGAGCTCATCCAAGCCGAAGCCCGAGAGGAAAAGCCGGCACTGACAAATCGGTTCAACTATCCTCCCTGGAACCGATAGGAGAGCGTCGGCTCCTAGATTCCTCGGTTGGTGCCAAGGACATCCAAGTAGATGGAGCCGATAAAACCGGTGCAGGTATCGGCTCCAAGGGTTTGACAATCATCGGTTCAGTTTCCTTCAGCTCCGAGAGTCCAGTACAGCTCGGAGGAGTAGACAAATCCAGTTCCATGGTCTTCGGCACCAACGAGCTGGTCGGGGCCGACAACAATTTGTCAAGTCCTGGTGCCTGTAAAAGCTTCTGCACTAGCTGATCCATGTCCAAATCTGAAAGGCTGACTGAGGACTTAGATGAATGCACCGAAGGTGCTGACTGGAGCAGTGAAGAAGAGGGAACTTCAGAGACCGGCTCCAATACTGAGAGATGGCTCCAAATCAAAGGTACACTCTGTTCCGAGGTCTGTGGAACCGATGACCCTCCCTCTGAAGTTTTTGCCTTTTTTGCCACTTTGTCTGAAGATTTTGTGGATTTGGAGGACGTGCTAGTACCCTCATGGCTACTCAATATCTCAGAAAAGGATTGCTGTAGCAATCCCCTGTCTATTAGCTTCCTCCTTTTCTCCAAGAGGACTCTTGAAGAAAAGGAATGGCAAATGCTGCAAGTGTCTTGGAGGTGTTTAGCCCCCAGACAGTAGACATACTGAATGTGTCCGTCAGTGATGGACATTTTCTGCCCACAATCTGGGCATTTCTTGAATCCCGATTTAGCATGGGATTTTTCCTGGTCATCCGACATAGTTAAGGTAAAACAAACTAGTATACTGCAAAAACTAAGACAGTAAAATCCTCACTTTACTTGTACAGACCCACAAAGCAACTAAGCGCAATCCGGGCACTATCTATAAAGTACAGTTTTGTACCTACCATAAATGTAGATGTTCGAAGATCCACATTGCTGCAGTCATAACCTGTGGGTAGTCCGCTGTCCTCGGTCGGCCCGAATACCAAAGTGTTAGGCTGGCGTCGGTCATGGTCGCTCAGATCTGACATCAGTACGCCGTGGTACTAAAGCGCATGACCGACGCCATATCCTCAGTCTTTCTTGCCCCAGATGTCAGAAGGCCTAAAAAGAAAGGCCATAGCCAAAAATAGAAAAATACCCAATCACCAATGTAGAAACAATAGTTACACCACAAGCCACACAGCCACCCCAAACTACAGAGGGGAAGGAGGGAGGGTAAATTGGACTGCAGCAATGTGGATCTTTGAACATCTACATTTATGGTAGGTACAAAACTGTACTATGTTCTTCATCTCACATTGCTGCAGTCATAACCTGTGGGTAGAATCCCAAAGCAAAGGTAAAGGGAGGTTGGCAAAATCAGAAAGCATTAGGAGCTGCTAACATGCCCTGTAAAACTGCAGTGGCAAACCCAGCCCTAGATTTGGAGTAAAGAGGAGATGGTAATGTTTAGAAAAAGTGTGCACTGAACTCCAAGTAGCTGCCTCCAAAATATCCTTAGTAGCTACTCCCTTAAAAAGCAGTAGAAGTGGCAGTCGCCCTAGTGGAATGAGGTCTGATTCCAGCGGAACCTCCTTACCATGATGAGAATAACAAAAGCAATACAATGGCCAATCCACTTAGAAATAGTTTGTTTTGAAACAGGTTTTCCTTGTGAACCCAAGGCAAAAGAAATGAATAACTGTTGAGACTGCCTGAACCCTTTAGTTCTGCTCAAATAATAACGTAACTGCCTGTGAATATCCAAAGAGTGCAAAATTTTTCCCCTTTATTTTGGGGATCAGCATAAAACGTAGGCAAATGAATAGATTGGTTTAAGGCCACATTAGAAACAACTTTAGGCATAAAAGTAGGGTTAGTGCAGGAGACCCTATCCTTATGAAATATCAGGAAGGGTTCAACTGCCATTAGAGCCTGTAATTCAGATACCCTTCTAGCAGGCGTAATGGCCAACAAAAAGCAGTCTCCAAGACAAAACTTCAACTCAAGTAGCTGCAGGTTCAAAAGGAGGTAAAGTGAGCTTTTCCAACACAAAATTGAGATCCCAGGAAGGAGTAGGAGCTCTACGTGGGGGTCTTATGTTCTTTGCCCCTCTAAGAAATTGCTTAAACAAAGGGTGAGAGAATAATGGTGGGTCACAGTCATAGTGAGCAGAAATGGCTGCAGCATGAACTTTTACAGAGGAGAAAGACAAACCCTTGTCTAATAATTCTGTAAGATACTGAAGTGAAACACTCAAATTAGGCACTGAAACATCAAAGCTCTTTGTTTTGCTCCAAAGAAAAAATCTCCTCCATTTATCAGCATAAACTTTCCTTGTACTAGGCCTTCTGGCCTCCAAAATGACATTCAAAACTTGTTGAGGAAGCTGCGACCCCCCAGGGTCTAAAACAGAATACGCCAGGCTGTCAGATGCAGGGACTGAATCCTGACATTGCGGAAAGGATTGCTTGCCTGGGACAAAAGGTGTGGAATTGATGGCAAAGGCCAAGGAGGCTCCCGTACTAAACTCCTCAGCAGAGGGTACCAGTGCTGACGTGGCCAATCCGGAGCTATTAGAATCATGCAAGGCTTGTCCTGTCTGACCTTCAAGAGCACCTTGGGAAGGAGAGGCAGAGGAGGAAAGGCATAGATGTGAAGGTTGTTCCAACTGAATGATAGAGCATCCACTTTCCAAGCTTTTGGGTGAAACAGCTTTGTGCAAAACTTTGGCAGTTGGAAATTTAGTGGAGAAGCGAACAGATCTATGTCTGGAGTCCCCCAAGCCACAGTCAACTGTTAAAATACATGAGGATCCAATTTCCACTCCTGGGGATCCACCATCTGTCTGCTCAAAACATCTGCTAAGGAGTTCTGTGCTCCTGGCAGAAACCTTGCCTGAAGAGTGAGGTGCAAACTGAGAGCAGTCTCCCACAAAATCATAGCTTGTCTGCAAAGAGGGTAAGAATGGGTTCCCCCTTGCTTGTTGATGTACCACATGACTGTTGTGTTGTCTGTTTGAATCAACACCTGTCCTGGTTGAAGTAGATCCTTGAAAGCCATCAGTGCAAATTGGACTGCTAACATCTCCTTCATGTTGATATGCAAATGTTGTAGTCTGGGAGGCCACGTGTCTTGAACCCATTTCCCATTGAAGTGTGCTCCCCAAGCCATGTCTGAGGCATCTGTCGTTAAGATCTGACTCGCCTCTGGTCGGGTCACAGAGAGTCCCTTGTTTAGGTGACATTCCTGAGCCCACCACAAAAATTCCCTTTGGATGCAAGGTATTATCTGAATGACAGTGTCCAAATCGTGGCAGTGTCGAGTCCATACTTTTGAGATACCATTGTAGCTTCCTCATATGCAGTTTGGCATTGGGAAGCACCAGAATACAAGATGCCATGAACCCCAAGGCCTGAAGGACTGTCCTTGCAGTCAGCCTGGACCGTAGAGATAATTGCTGGAAGTAAAGGGCAAGATTTCTTTGTTTGTCCGGGGTCAAAACGCCATCTGAGAGGCTGTATTCAGTCTCACACCCAGAAAGCACATGTCCTGAGAGGGTACTAGACTGGACTTGTTTCGTTCACAGAATACCCTAGGCACCTTAACACTGCCATAACATACTGAAGATGGTGAAGTAACTTGACTTTGTCTTGAGCAAGAATCAGGCAATCGTCCAAATAAAGATAAATTTGTATTCCCCTTAATCTCAAGAAGGCTATCACCGGAGCCAGGACCTTTGTGAACACCCTGGGTGCAGTAGATAAGCCAAAGGGCAATGCAGAGAACTGATAATGAAAAGTACCAGCCCGAAAACGCAGGAACCTCCTGCAGCTGGGCCTGATAGGGATGTAAAGATAAGCCTCTTTGAGATCCAGAGTTACCATCCAGTGATCTTTGCCTAGCAGAGGCAGAAGCTGCTGCAAAGTTAACATCTTGAATTTTGGAATGTCCAGGTATGTGTTGAGAATAGACAAATCCAGAATTGGCCTTCAAGTGTTTCCTTTCTTTGGTACAAGAAACAGGCGAGAATAAAATCCTAGGCCTACTTCTGACGGAGGGACCCCCTGGATAGCCCCCATTTTTAAAAGTAAAGAAATCTGCTTGTGAGCCTCCAACTTTTGCTGAGGAGGAACGTCTGGCATGCCTTTGAAAGGAGGCAAGGTATGAAAATAGAACTTGTAGCCTCGATCTATAATGTCCAACACCCATTTGTCCTGGGTGACTAAAAGCCAATTTTGCCTGAAAAGTGCCAACTTTCCTCCCAGAGGAGCTGCCAGACAGGAGGGATCTGGCAGCTGGAGATACAGGTCATTGGGTCTGTTTACGAAAAGGCTGACCCCTGCCCTCACCTGAAGATTGTGCAGGGGAACTCCATGTCCTAGGTCTGAAAGAACCCTGAGCATGAGCTCTGCCCCTACCACGTCTAGATCTGCCCCTAGACTGTAAATCAGAAGAAGGATAAGCCCATCCCTTAGCAGGCCAATTTCTGCTAAACTTAGGGGGCTGCACCTGTAAAAATTCCTTAACTGTCTGCATGGACTTAGCTTTGTCTTCCATTTTCTTCAAAACCGACTCCACAGGAGAACCAAACAGAACTTCAGATTGAAGGGTGCATCCAAAATTGAGCTTTAACATGCTCTGACAAATTCTGATCCTTAAGCCAGGCGTGCCTCTGAATAACTGATCCAGTGGCAGCCACCCTGGAAGAAGCCTGAAGAGCATCAAAACCACACTGCAAAGAATGCTTACCCACCTGATCAGAGGCATGAACTAAATCTTGCAATTCCTTACACTCTATACCCTCTGCCAAAGCATCTACCTTAGATTTTAACTGACTTAAGAGAAAATTCTGGTACTTCAGCATATGAAACTGGCAATTCAAAGCCCTCATCGCTAGAGTGGAAGAGGTATACACTTTACCCCACCTATCCAAAGCTCTAGAATCTTTATCCAGAGGAACTGGACTCTTTACAACAGAAGCCCTGACACCCTTAGGTCCCTGGCTAATAGTTTCCGGGTCAGCTCTTGGGCTCTTATACAAATATTTATGAGCCTCTGGCACTCTGTAATACCTGTCTGGCTTGACAGGGGCAGGAGGTAAAGAATCAGGATTAAGGGAAGCTTCAGAGAAAACATCCTGAACAACATCCAAAACGGGGAATAGCCAAGGGCCTATGCTGTGGTAAAAACAAAAAATTCCCTAAGCCTCTTTCGAGAATCTGAGAAATCCTGACCTTCCCACTTAAAATGCTCCCTCATGGAATGCAGGGTTTCAGAAAAAGAAAAATCCTCTGGAGGGGAAGCAGAAGGACTAGAATCCTCTGCATCTGAATCAGAATAAGGAGGAAAATCCTGAATGTCCTCAGCCGAAGACTCAGAGTAATCTGAGGAATGCTCCAATCCTTCCACCTCTGGCTCCACCCTAGGCCTCTTATCCGGAGGGGGCATAGAACCCCTGATTAAAGTAATCAAATCCTCTGCCATTTTCAGCATATGCTTTTTAGGTACAGAACCTGCAGAACTAGGGCTGACGCCAGAGGAAGACAAACCAGGCCTGACCTTGGAAGGTGCCTTAGAGACAGAAGTAGAGGGCCTAACCACCTTTTGCAAAGAAGGGACTACAGAGACCTGAGAGGCCCCCTCAGCCTGACCCGACTCCTGAGAGGCCACATCCTGCAAGATTAAAGGCTCCCCCTGAGATTCAGCTGAAACCTCGGCTGGATCCACAGATTCCACCGTAGTTTCCAAAGAACCGGCGTCCGTAACGGACGACTCATCCTGCTTGGACTTTAACGATTTTTCTTTATGCTTCTTAGCGGTAGCGGGCGTCGGAGGATCCGACGGCATATTGTAGTTACACCGCTTACCGAAGACAAGTCTAGCACAATCTAACCTGCGTTTAATGGTGCGCTTATTAAATCTAGCACAAAAGCGACACCCGACCTCAGGCCCCAAGCAAGGAATACAGAGAGAGTGGTAATCCCTATGAGGTATCCGTTTCCCACAAGAAATACAATTATTTACTTTTTCTGACATCCGGATTTAACTGAGGCAAGAAAAGACAAAAATATTCCCCAACGGGGTACTTAGCCCAACTTGGTCTTCAGTCTGAAACTCAGAATACGAAAATTTCAGGACGCCGAACGGCACTTGCAAACACTGCTTCTGATTCGGACCATGCGGCAAGAAAGACTGAGGATATGGCGTCGGTCATGCGCTTTAGTACCACGGCGTACTGACGTCAGATCTGAGCGACCATGACCGACGCCAGCCTAACACTTTGGTATTCGGGCCGACTGAGGACAGCGGACTACCCACAGGTTATGACTGCAGCAATGTGAGATGAAGAACATCAAATAACTATAGTTTACAAATACATGGCTAAAGAGGCCCACGGAGAAAAACCCTGACTATTAGAAAAAGATTAATAAGTCTAAATAGGGCTAAAGGCCCAAACAAAACAACTAAGCCAACAGGGCACAAACTATCTAAAACTATAGAAACTATTATCAAATTTTCACATACTAATGCACAACTAACCTCTAAAACAAAAAGAAATTTTTTTTTTTTTTTTTTTTTATCACAAATGGTCCGAGCTAGCTGGATCACAGAGATCTTTCTTGCCGCAGCAAACTAGATCTCAGGTAATTCCAGCAGTCCACTGTGGGATAAGGGGCTTGGTCTCGAGCTACTGGCAAACCTTGAGCCTTGCTATTGGCCGTGTCAGAGCAGAGGATCGGCTCCGAACCCATCAGTGAGAATAAAACGGCGAGATTTAACAACTTCACATCAACCTTTAAGGACGGTCTCGAAAGAGAAAAAAATACAGAGATCTTTCTGCTTCTTGGAGTGAAAACAGATTAAGCTTCTTACAGGGAAAAAACAAAGCAGTTGTGCATCTGTCCATGGAGGAATTTATCAGCCTTAATTTCCCAAACCAAAGGATATCCTGTGGGTGGGCAGGGGGCATCTCATCCTTTCTGCTCATCTCAGATATAGGACCTTGACTTTAAAACTGGTAACCATGTTTAATTCTGAGGCAAAGAAACACACTTTCTTTCCCCTCTCCATTTCAGTCACAGACAACATGGGCTAAGCTGATGTGGAAAGTTGAGTGGCAAGTGTACAAATGGCATCAGGTTTCCACTGTACGATAATATGTACACTGGCAGTGCTGATAATCAAAAGGCCTGTGCAAAGAAAGGTGCCAGCATCATTAACATGCCTGTGAGCATTACTTAAATTTACATTCAACATTCCCTTTCCTGTATGGTCAATGCCCAGAAGATGCTAACTCAAGCATGGATATGAAATATGACAGCTAACTGCAGAAGATTAAGGCTATGAGCTATTAACAAGCAGCTTCTTGAAGTACAAGGTTCGAGTCCTTCAGCCTTCATTTGCCTACTGCATCAGTTTAAGCAAGTCACTTGCTAAACTGAGGCAACTGGGGAAATTAGGTTAGGTTCCTCAATGGTGTAGTGGACCACACACCTACTAACTACCCAAGAGTCAAGGAACCACAGGCCTACTGGATGAAAGGAAAAATGGAGTCTCCTCACCCTAAATTAACTCAGTAGAATAGTCCCCAACCTTAAACACCCTCCGCCTCAGCCACAGACTAACCAAAAATACCTCAAAAAAAACTTTGCTCAAAGACCAACAATGTGCAAGTACTTCATAAACTTGGAAGCACAAGTCTTCCAAAGTACATACCTTCTCCGTTCTGATACCTAAACTATGTGAATCCCTCCCCACTGACCTCTGCAACATAACTGCATAAACAATATTAAGATACGAATTTCTCAACCACCTAAGACAGAGAGCTACCTGTACATGCTCCACTTTTCCTCAATAACCTAAGCTAACCAAAATTCCCTTCACTCTTAATATGCATGCGCCTCCCTCTCTAATGCCATTTGAGACTATTGATCTATCCAAAACAACCTATTCACTAATAATCCATCACCACCACTCATTCCCTCAAACTCACACCCTCTAGACTAACAATCTAAAATATTCCAGTAATATCATCATTCATAGCTAGCCACCATCTATTAACTCCCATTTGGATGTTTTGCACATATGCATGTTATCCATTAATATACTGTATTACTCTGTACAGATGGAAAAAGCTCATCTAACATGCAATTAAGTATATACACTTGTAATCCATACTGCTTTACTTTAACTCTGTTCTGTAAAACTACTGCACTAATTTGCTCTTGTGCTCTGTAACTCCTGAGCTGTAGATGAAATGGATTCACTTTGGCTCACTCACTACACCAAGCAGGAAACGAACAAAAATCTTGAATATAACAAAAAAAAAAAAAAAAAAAAAAAACAGCAGTGCCCTCAACCACTCAGAGGAAAGTGGTTCTCTCAGGCTAAGGTGACTGGGGAAAGCAAAGGAAGCAGAAACCTCAAGGCCAAGTTCAACTCTTAGCTTTACACCAAAGGACTCCAGGAGTCATTTCTTACCACCTAACTAGTTACGAGTCTACTTTAGGTACTAGGAGCATGGAAAGGATCCATTGCAGAGAGTCCCAATATCATAACACTGGTACGTTAACTGGTAAATTTACTAAGTTTCAAGACCATTAACCTTCATTATTTAGGATTTCGAAGCATACTGCTTAAATTCTACAAATGATAACCGGACAAAGGTTATTAATGGCGTTTAGAATTCCAGTATATTAATTAAACCATTTCCGCTGTTAAGTAAGATCTCAACCACAACAAAACTTTATGCATTTGTTGACAGGATCTGAAGTGGGCTGAAAATCTGTAAAGCTGATAACCTTTTCTCCCAAAACAAAAGAAATGAAGGGGGCCCAAATCTCAGTTTTGCTTAAGCACCTAATGTAGGGAATAGGAGAGACAGAGAGAGAGAGAGAGAGAGGAGAGAGAGAGAGAGAGAGAGAGAGAGAGAGAGAGAGAGAGAGAGAGAGAGAGAGAGAGAGAGAGAGAGAGAGAGAGAGAGAGAGAGAGAGAGAGAGAGAGAGAGAGAGAGAGAGAGAGAGAGAGAGAGAGAGCGAGAGAGAGAGAGAGAGAGAGAGAGAGACAGAGAGAGAGAGAGAGAGAGAGAGAGAGAGAGAGAGAGAGAGAGAGAGACAGAGAGAGAGAGAGAGACAGAGAGAGAGAGAGAGACAGAGAGAGAGAGAGAGAGAGAGAGAGAGAGAGAGACAGAGAGAGAGAGAGAGACAGAGAGAGAGAGAGAGAGACAGAGAGAGAGAGAGAGACAGAGAGAGAGAGAGAGAGAGAGACAGAGAGAGAGACAGAGAGAGACAGAGAGAGAGAGAGAGAGAGACAGAGAGAGAGAGAGAGAGAGAGACAGAGAGAGAGAGAGAGAGAGAGAGAGAGAGAGACAGAGAGAGACAGAGAGAGAGAGAGAGAGAGAGAGAGAGACAGAGAGAGAGACAGAGAGAGACAGAGAGAGAGAGAGAGAGAGAGAGAGAGAGAGAGAGAGAGAGAGAGAGAGAGAGAGAGAGAGAGAGAGAGAGAGAGAGAGAGACAGAGAGAGAGAGAGAGACAGAGAGAGAGAGAGAGAGACAGAGAGAGAGAGAGAGAGAGAGAGACAGAGAGAGAGAGACAGAGAGAGAGAGAGACAGAGAGAGAGAGAGAGAGAGAGAGAGAGAGAGAGAGAGACAGAGAGAGAGAGAGAGAGAGAGAGAGAGAGAGAGAGAGAGAGAGAGAGAGAGAGAGACAGAGAGAGAGAGAGAGAGAGAGACAGAGAGAGAGAGAGAGACAGAGAGAGAGAGAGAGAGAGAGAGAGAGAGAGAGAGAAAGAGACTTCAAGTGATTACCAGATAGCTCTGATTAAACAGCTTCTTTACCAGTCCTTATGCCACAATATATGTAATTATTATACAGTGACTGAATTAAACAGTAGACTGCATTATAAAACACTAAACTCAGAAGAAAAACACAGATGTGCAGTAAAGATGCTGACAACAGCTTTTTGGGGAGTCTGGAAGTCTAGAAGCAGGAGAAATTAATCTGGATTTGGTATTAGTCACAAATAAACTGAGTCAGGGCTGAACTGTATTTCCATTACCCTGCTCTATCCTTTAACTATCTAGGATATAGCTACTATGTCTAAGGCTCAAAATAAAACTTCTTCCTCATGCCCCTTTAAAAGCATACTGCTACCATTTTAACTTCAAAAATTCCATGACTTGCTATTCATCTCTAATTACAACTTACTTATGATTGAACTTAATGTTGAACTAAACACACAGACAAAAATAAGGTAGAACATATACATGGCCAAAATACTTCAACAACAAACGAGTGAAACACTGAAAAAGGAAATAAGATCCTTTCCCAATCTTTACACTAAACTGCTCCCATAACACTAGCCTCCAATTTGCCTGAACAGTGGCAGTGATGCAGGACGTTTTTTTAAAGGTACACCGTGGAGTCCGGGGCAGGGCTAGGGTTCAGTATGCATCACTTCAGTAATGCCTTCTAAACCTAACCCCACACCATACCTTAAAAAACCCTTCCTGTAACACTGCCACTACACAAGACACACAGACTCACACAAATGTACCAACACATACTACAAACAAAATCTAATCCCTTGGCCAACCCAGACCCTAGCTCTCAAATACACCCACTTCCACGCAAACACACAACACCTATACCCTTACCCAACAACACGCGCACACAAATTTCACCAGTTCCAAAAAAAAAAAAAAAAACATCACTTTCAGATATCGGATGGTCAGCTATCCGAATGTTCAGCAATCCCAACCACCCTAGTGTTTGTAGAACAAAGCAATGTTTGACAAAATGCACTGTAACCCTACTTACATAACCTATTCTGATCCTTATCATGGATTCAATTTTATGTGGTTTTATACCTTTATAATTTTACATGTCTCACTCCTTTGACCAGCTCCCCATGATGCACCTTACTCTCTACCAAAAGTTCCTTTAAGCTAAATGCAACTTTTCTGGCCACTTTTTTTTTTTTTTTTTTTTAATTCACCACCCTCACCAAACCAAAAGTCCTTCTACACTTTTGCTACATCTGGTCTATTCACATCGATTTACTGTACTCCAACCTCAACTTCAATTCTCTATAGTTCACAAAAGCATGTTGTTGTCTTTTCCCGGTTAGGGGTCGCCACAGTGGAACTCCGGTGCGCTAATTATTGGCAGTAGATTTTCACGAACGCCGAGGTGCCAGCTTGACGTTCAACCTTCAACGAAGGCATGCTCATTTATGCATGTCTTTCGAACGCCCACCCAACCGTGAGGAGAACATGCAGACTCCACACAGAAGACACTCCCCGCACTCCAACCGAGAATCGAACAGGAGAACCTCTGAGGCAACAACGCTACAGCTGCACCACCAACATTTTGTATCAAGTTAATCAGAAATCTCAACAGGATACTTTACACTTCAAAATGACAGATATATATCGGAGCACACAGCTTTAAATCTGGCATTATCATTGACCATAAGAGAAATGAATACTGAGCTTGCAATTCAGATTTATTTCAAAACATTTACATTTACCATTAATGGCTTTATTATTAGAGCTACTCAGCAATTCCAACAAACTTAAACAAAAAGCTATTTTATTTGAAGACTGCAACAACATTCCAGCATCTCTCTTCATGCTACAAAACGGAAATAAAAACAGCATGCTGCAGTGACTCAGCTTTTCACCACAAATAAAGTGAACTACAAGCCCTCCTTCCTCATATGGAACTAAATGAAATAGCTCTGAATCAGCAGCAGATAGACAACCATATGCAAGACAGTCTCTTAAAGTACTACTGATTTTTACTTCTGAAGACCTGAACAAATTCAGCTCATCTACCAACTTAAATTCGCTCAACTTTTTTTTTTTTTTTAATTGAAAATGAAAATTACTTGAAAGGTTCAGGGAGATGTATATAAACTGTAGGGCAATCCTCAAGCACAGAAATAAGCACTAAAAGGCCATCAATAATTGTCCAGTTTTAACAGTCTAAGCAGACAAAATCCATTAGTGATACAGACCATCATTCAGTTGAAAAGTTTAATGCTGAAAAATATATTCTTCCACTTGATAGGATATTACTAGGTGTAAATTTCCCCATCAATAGGATATTACTAGGTGTAAATTTCCCCATCACCTATGTTTTACTAACACTTAGTATGTTGAAAAGTATTACATTTCTTTAAAATACACAAAAACAAAGCTAACAATATACAACAGAGTGGTGGGAGTGCTGCACATCAGGTCAATGTTAAGATTTCAATAAATGACTTCAATAATTATTTATAAATCAGAGTTCAGGCATTCTGTACCAACATACCATTTACAAACATTTAACAAAAATTACAACTCTACATCTGTTTAGGAAAAAAGAAGCAGTATTGTACCGGTTAAACAAGTTAAAAATAAATAAATAAATTAAATATTGTTGCAAGCGCTATACTACAAATACCCGAAGGGTTCTCCATATCACATACACAGGCACATGCACTAAAGAAATATTGTAAGTGAACTCCTGCACCACTGGTGTAGGGGAATAAAGTCCAGAATTCAACCCGGGAGTTTAGTCTGCAACTCAAGCACCTGCTGCAGCTGTCCTACGAAAGAGAGAAATGAAGAGGCTTAGCCTGCTCTCATCTCTTCAAATGTGTGTGTATGGGGGGTGGAAGTATCCAGCATACATTTCTACAGTAGAATCCCCAGTGGAGAAAAAAAGTACAGTTGTGTACACTTACCATAAATGTAGATGTTGGAGTGTATTCACTGTTGCAGTCATTACATTTGGGTTATCTGCTTGCAGTAGCCCTCAGTCGGCCTGATTAACAAAGTCTTGAGTCCTGCGTCGGTTGCTGTCACTTCTTCCATGACATCATGTCATCAGGGGTATAAAACATGCGGCCGACGCCATTACATCAGTTTTTCTTGCTCCAGATGTCAGGTGCCCCCCTAATGGGAAGCAATCAAATCCATAAATACAAGGATATACCTCCAATAAAAAAGCAAATACACCAAAAAGCTTTTAGAGCACAGTAAGTAAGAGTAGAGGTATAGCCAAAAGAAGAAAGGGGGCTGAAGGGAGGGTAACCAGTACTGCAACAGTGAATACACTTGAACATCCACATTTACGGTAAGTGTACACAACTGTACTATGTTCGTGTTTCACTACTGCAGTCATTACATTTGGGTAGATTCCCAAAGCTAAGGTTGGGAGGAGGTATTTAAATAGAATTAGAACCAGCTATAATGCCA
This sequence comes from Protopterus annectens, assembly GCF_019279795.1. Lineage (NCBI taxonomy): Eukaryota > Metazoa > Chordata > Ceratodontiformes > Protopteridae > Protopterus > Protopterus annectens. The sequence goes on from NC_056737.1 coordinate 1,373,141,595, forward strand.
TGCAAGACTGCAGTGTCAAAACCAGCTCTGGATTTAGAGAAAATTGGCAAATGATAATGCTTGGTGAAAGTATGTACAGAACTCCAGGTAGCAGCTTCTAGGATGTCCCTAGTAGGGACACCCCTGAGAAAGGCTTTAGAGGTAGACGCAGCCGTGGTTGAATGGGGTCTGATGCCCTGTGGGATAGGTTTTCTGCTTATAGCAGAAATGAATGCAGTGGCCTAACCATTTTGAAATGGTTTGTTTTGAAATAGCTTTCCCCTATGTCCCTGCAGCAAATGCCACCAGCAGTTCAGATTTCCTTTGAGGTTTAGACCTGTCCAAGTAGAATCTAAGCTGTCTGTGCACATCTAAAAAGAGTGCAGCAGTCATTCCCCTTTGTTCTGTGGCTTAGGAAAGAAGGTAGGCAAATGAATGGACTGATTAGGAACCACACTTGATACCACCTTGGGCATGAAGGAGGGATTGGTTCTGAGGGACACCCTGTCCGCATGAAAGATGATGAAAGGTTCCACTGCCATAAGGGCCTGTAATTCAGATACCCTTCTTGCAGAAGTGATTGCTAAAAGGAAAGTCGTTTTCCAAGAAAGAAATGTTAAATCTGCAGTAGCAGCTGGCTGGAAAGGAGGAAGTGAGTTTCTCCAAGACAAAGTTAAGATCCCAGGCTGGAGTTGGAGCTCTCCTGGGTGGCCTTAAATTTTTGGCCCCTCTGAGGAACTGCTTGAGCAGTGGGTGAGAGAAGAAGGGAGGTTCTGTGCTATAATGAGCTGAAATGGCTGAGGCATGAATTTTGATGGAGGAAAAAGACAAGCCCTTATGAAGAATCTCAGTCAAGTATTGTAGAATCTGAGGTAAATTGGGCACTGCTGCATTCATTCCTTGAGATTGGTTCCAGGCACAGAAACTTTTCCATTTTGCAGCATAAGATTTTCTAGTACTAGGGCTCCTTGCCTCTAAAATGATATCCATCACTGATTTACTGAGGGATGGTAAAGGAGAGATTAGGTAATTAGCCAGGGTGATAGGTTCAGGGTTTGCAGTTGAGGGTGCAGAATCTGGTTCTCCTGCTGAGACAACAGGGAAGGAGTCTGAGGCAGGTGCCATGGAGTCAAGCATGACACTGCGCAAGAGTGGGTACCAGTGTTGGTGAGGCCAGTCTGGTACGATTAAAATCGTCCTTGGCTTGTCCTGTTTGATCTTTAGAAGTACCTTGGAGAGCAGAGACAGAGAAAGAAAGGCATAAACTGGTAGGTTTTTCCAGCTGAAGGATACAGCATCCACTTTCCAAGCTGGCTTGTAGGGAATCCTTGTATAAAATTTGCCCAGTTGATGGTTCTGGGGGGAGGCAAACAGGTCTATAATCTGGTCTCTCCCATTTACGTGCCAACATGTTGAAAATCCTTGGTTCTAGTTTCCACTTGTGTGGGTCCATGAGGTTTCTGCTTAGTCTATCTTAGTTTTCCTGGGCTTGTAGATTCACTTGGTAGCTCAATGCTGTGTTCCACAATGCCAAGGCTAGTCTGCAGAGGGGGTAAGAATGTGTACCCCCCTGCTTGTTTATGTACATGACAGTGGTGTTGTCCATCTTTACCATTAGTTGTCCTGGAAGAATGTGGTCCTTGAAGGCTGTCAGAGCATTCTGTACAGCTAACATTTCCTTTTGATTTATGTGCAGGTGCATTAGACTTGGGTTCCATTTGCCCTGAATGCACTTCCCTGCCAGGTGAGCCCCCCCCATGCATAGTCTGATGCGTCTGTTAAGATTTGGGCGGCAGAGGGTAATGTGAATGGTAGTCCCCTGTTTTGGTGGCAGGCCTCTGCCCACCAAATGAACTCTACACGTAGGCAAGGTATGATAGGAATCCTTGCTTCTAGATCCTGTGACTGTTGACACCATAGGCTTTTGAGATACCATTGTAGTTTCCTCATATGCAGCCTTGCATATGAAATTAGAAGAATGCAGGAGGCCATGAACCCCAAGGCTTGCAGTATTTGCCTTGCAGATAGCTGGGTTTTTGTGGCCACTTGTTTGAAGTAAGTTGTCAAATGAATCCGTTTCTCTGGTGTGAGGAAAGCCATCTGGGAAGTTGCATTCAAGCTTGCTCCCAGGAATATAATTTGTTGACAGGGTACCAGGTGGGATTGCTTTTCGTTTATGGTAAACCCCAGACAAGTCAGTATCCTTTGAACAAAGGCCAGATGATTCAAAAGAACGTCCTTGCTTTCTGCCTGAATTAGACAATCACTGAATATTTCTTTGCCTGCAAAATGCAATGACTGGAGCTAGGCACTTAGTGAATACCCCCTGGGTGCAGTAGAGAAGCCAAAGGCAGTGCAGAGAACTGATAGTGCATGTAGCCTGCTTTGAAGCATAGGTATCTTCTGCAACACTCCCCGATAGGGATGTGCAGTGTTGCTTCTTTTAAGTCTAGTGTTGCCAACCATGCATCCTTGCCTAGCATAGGAAGCGGCTGGTGAAGAGTCAGCATTTTGAATTTTGGAATCACCAGAAAGGTGTTTAGAATAGAAAGGTCCAGGATAGGACGCCATATATTTCCTTTTCTGGGTACCAGAAAAAGTCTTGAATAGAAACCTTGCCCTTTTTCCTCTTCTGGTACCAACTGAATAGCCCCCATATTTAACAGAGAATATTTGATTTTGGGTCTCTGCCCACTGATTTGGGTGTAGATCTGGCCACCCGCTTGGTGTTGGCAAAGTGTGGAAATAAAATCTGTAACCTTGGGATACTATATTTAAAACCTATTTGTCCTGGGTAATGAGTTTCCAGTTTTTGACCTGCAGAGCAATATTTCCGCCTAAAGCAGCATTCAGTTGGGAAGTGCTTGGAAGTTTGAAAAGCAAGTCATTTGAGACAGTTTTCCATAGGGGGGGGGGGTCTTACTTCTCCCAGGTTTGGGTGTGGAAACTCCCCACTGCCTAGTCTTGTGTGTCCCTTGGGACTGAAACCTGGGGTTTCTGCTGTGTCTGGGTTTAGCTTGAGGAGACCTGGAAGGGGGTGGAAAGGACCAATTTTTAGAGGGCCAGTGCCTACTAAACCTAGGAAGCTGAACTTGTAAGAAAACTTTAACAGTTTGCATAGATTTAGCTTTATCTTCCATCTTTTTAAGAACTTCCTCAGTGTTCTTGCCAAACAGGCGGTCCTGATTTAAGGGAGCATCCAACAATTTAGCTTTAACATGATCAGGCAAACCTTGCTCCTTAAGCCAAGCATGCCTTCTAAACACAGACCCAGTAACAGCAGCCCTGCAAGAGGCCTCTAATGAATCAAATCCACATTACAAAGTATGTTTTCCAACCTGTTCAGCAGAATGCATTAAATCCTGTAATTCTTTATTTTCAGCACAGTCAGGAATTAACATCATTTTTTGCTTAAGCAATCCAATAACATGTTGTTGATACTTTAACATATGAAACTGGCAGTTTAAAGCCCTAGTGGCCAAGGTTGCAGAAGTGTAAACTTTCTTACCCAATCTATCCAGTGCCCTGGAGTCTATCAGAGGGGGTAGGATTTTTAGCAGTAGAAGCCTTAATGCCCTTGGGTCCCTGTGAAATAGTCTCTGGATCCGCAATAGGATTTTTAAAAAGGAACTTGTGAGAATCAGGAACCCTGTAATATCTGTCAGGTTTTCTGGGAGCAGGAGGCAAAGAATCAGGGGCCAAACTAGATTCTGAAAAGGCATCAACAATGTCTAGTACAGGAGGTATAGCTAGAAGCCTATGCTGAGGCAGGAGTAAGAAATCCCTAAGCCTCTTTTTTGAATCAAAAAAATCCTGGCTTTCCCTGTAGAAATGCTCCCTTAGAGTATGTAAGGTCTCACCAAAAGAAAAATCCTCTGGAGGGGAAGGAGAGGGAATAGAGCCCTCTGCATCAGAATCCTCATAAGAAGATAAGGGCAAATCCAGATCAGAAGAATCAGAAAAATCAGAATCCTGTTCAGAAGATTCATAAACAACTTCAGTCCAAGGTCTCTTAGAAGGGGGAGGTTGGCTTCCCTTGATTGGAGTTATAAGATCTTCAGCCATTCTTATCATTTATTTTTTAGGCATAGAGGCCTGAGCATGAGGCCTGGGCATCGGTTTCTAAGGCATGGTTCGAGATTTTGGCCTAAATTAAGGAGGCGTCAGTTTAATATGCAAGTCCGTAGGCCTGAATACACCCTCAAAAGCGGCTCCAGACCCATCCAATGTAGCGACATCCGCAGGTTCCACAGTTGAGTCGCAGCATATCGGACTCCGGATGTGTCTCAATAGAGGCCTGCGAGTCAGAAGTAGCGGGTATCAGGGGCTGTGAAAGCTCCTCAATGAGTACCGGCGAACTGGCGACTGGCTTAGCAGAAGCGTCATCTGCAGCTTTGGACCTCGGCGGCCTGTCTCTGTTTTTATCTTTGCGTTTTTTCAGAATCCCGGTAGTCAGATTGCTAACAGATGATATTTCTGGATAATTAAATCAAAAAACAAAATATTTAGAAGTGAAAATATTTACACGACTGACAGTGCGCTGATTAAATAAACTACAAAACTGACAGCAAGGTACATCGTGGTCAGGGTCTGGGCAAGGAATACAGTCATCATCATCATCTTCTTTCGGCTGTTCCCGTTAGGGGTCGCCACAGCGGATTACCCGTTTCCATTTCTTCCTGTCCTCTGCATCTTGCTCTGTCACACCAACCACCTGCATGTCCTCTCTCACTACATACATAAAACTTATCTTAGGCCTTCCTCTTTTCCTGTTACCTGGTAGCTTCATCCTTAGCATCTTTTTCGCAATATACTCCACATCCCTTCTCACCACATGTCCAAACCAATGCAACCTTGCCTCTCTGGCTTTGTCTCCAAACCTTCCAACCTGGGCTGACCCTCTAATATACTTATTCCTAATCCTGTCCACCCTCGTCACACCCAGTGCAAATCTTAACATCTTTAACTCTGCCACATCCAGCTCAAACTCCTGCCTTTTTGTCAATGCCACTGTCTCCAACCCATATAACATAGCTGGTCTCACTACCCTCTTGTAGACCTTCCCTTTCACTCTTATAGGTACTAGTCTGTCACAAATCACTCCTGACACTCCTCCACCCACTCCATCCTGCCTGTACTCTCTTCTTCACCTCTCTTCCACACTCACAGTTACACTGAACTATTGACCCCAAGTATTTAAACTCATCCACCTTCGCCACCTCTACTCCTTGCATCCTCACCATTCCTCTATCCTCCCTCTCATTCACACACATACTCTTAGTCCTACTGACCTTCATTCCTCTTCTCTCTAGAGCACATCTCCATATCTCCAAGGTCTCCTCCACCTGTTCCCTACTCTCGCTACAGATCACAATGTCATCTGCAAACATCATAGTCCATGGGGACTCCTGTCTAATTTCGTCTGGCAACCTGTCCATCAGCATTGCAAATAAGAAAGGGCTCAGAGCTGATCCTTGATGTAACCCGACCTCCACCTTAAACGCATCCGTCACTCCCACCGCAGACCTCACAGCTGTCGCACTACCCTCGTACATATCCTGTACCACTCTTGCATACTTCTTTGACACTCCTGACTTCCTCATACAATACCACAACTCCTCTCTAGGCACCCTGTCATACGATTGCTCCAAGTCTACAAAAACACAATGCAACTCCTTCCGACATTCTCTGTACTTCTCCATCAACACTCTCAGAGCAAACATCGCATGTGTAGCGCTCTTTCCCGGCATGAAACCATACTGCTGTTCACTAATCATCACATCCCTTCTTAACCTAGCTTCCACTACTCTTTCCCATAACTTCATGCTGTGACTGATCAATTTAACCCCTCTGTAGTTACTACAGCACATCACCCTTATTCTTAAAAATCGGTACCAAAACACTTTCTCCATTCCTCAGGCATCCTCTCACTTTCCAATATTTCATTAAACAATCTGGTTAAAAACTCCATTGCCATTTCACCTAAACACCTCCATGCTTCCACAGGTATGTCATCTGGGCCAACAGCCTTTCCATTCTTCATTCTCTTCATAGCTATCCTTACTTCCTCCTTGCTAATCCATTGTACTTCATGATTCACTATCCCTACATCATCCAACCTTCTCTCCCTCTCATTCTCTTCATTCATCAACCCCTCAAAGTACTCTTTCCATCTCCTCAGCACACTCTCCTCACTTGTGAGTATGTTTCCCTCATTATCCTTTATCACCTTTACCTGCTGCACATCTTTCCTAGCTCGGTCCCTCTGTCTAGCCAATTGGTACAGGTCCTTTTCTCCCTCCTTAAGTGTCTAACCTTTCATACAACACTTCATATGCCTTATCCTTACCCTTCGCCACCTCTCTCTTTGCCATGCACCTCATCTCCTTATACTCCTGTCTACTTTCTTCATCTCTCTGACAATACCACTTCTTCTTTGCCAACCTCTTTGCCTGTATACTCTTTTGCACTTCCTCATTCTACCACGTCTCATTGACGTCCTTCCCCTGTCCCGATGTGATACCAAACACCTTTCTAGCCGTCTCCCTTACTAGCTCTGCTGTAGTTACCCAGATATTTGGTTACTCTTCACTGCCACCCAGTGCCTGTCTTAACTCATCCCTGAACTCCACCTCACAATTACCTTTTTCCAATTTCCATCATTTGATCCTTGGTGCTGCCCTCACACTCCTTCTCCTCTTCTTAATCACCGTCATCTTATAAACCACCATCCTATGCTGCCTAACTACACTTTCTCCGGCCACCACTTTACAGTCTCCAATCTCCTTCAAACTGGCCCTCCTACATAAGATATAATCCACCTGTGTGCATCTTCCTCCACTCTTGTACGTCACCCTATGCTCCTCCCTCTTGTTAAAATATGTATTCACCACAGCCACATCCATCCTTTTCGCAAAATCCACTACCATCTGACCTTCTGCATTCCTTTGTTTAACACCATACCTATCCATCACTTCCTCATTCCCACTGTTCCCTTCACCAACATTCCCATTTAAATCTGCTCCAATCACCACTCTCTCACCCTTGGGTACAGTCATCACCCTTCATCCAATTCTCTCCAAAGTTTTTCTTTCTCATCCATTGCACACCCAACTTGTGGAGCATATGCACTAACAACATTAATCATTACACCATCAATTTCCAGCTTCATAATACAGTACGAATTAAAATCTTTGTGAGGTATTTGCTTTCCACAAGTAATGCAATTATTAACTTTTACTGACATCGGTAAGGAGAAAGAAAAAGTTTCCCCAACAGGGTACTTGGCTTCAGTTGAAGACTTCGGTTCTGAAACTCGAAAACGAAAATTTCAGGAGTCTGCCGACCTGCACTTGCGAACTGCTTCTGCTTCGGGCACCACATAGCAAGAAGGACTGATGTAAATGGCGTCGGCTGCATGTTTTATAGCCCTGACGACCTGACGTTATGGAAGAAGGGACAGCAACCGACGCAGGACCAAAGACTTTGTTAATCAGGCAGAATGAGGGCTACTGCAAACTGATAACAAATGTAATGACTGCAACAGTGAAACACGAAGAACATCATACAGTTAAACTCGCAGTTAAACCAGAACTCAAACAACTGGCAAAAAAAAAAAAAATTTGAAGAACCAGTACAATTTTCATGTGTTGCACTTTTGTCTTCCCACCCCCCTGCAGAAACATACTATACATTGTTAGAGTTTTAAAAAGGAAGGTAGGAATAACTTCCCTCTATCGCCAACCTGATAATAAGTCAGCCCAAACAAATAGTATAGGGTACAGTATTAGTCAGGCCTATTTTTAGTAGTAAATCTCAAGCAACCGGAAGCTGCAGTTATCCAACAACTACCAATCCCCATGGGTGCCAGTTAACTGAAAATTTACTGTATCCTTGTCCATGGGAGGCTGCAGTTTGATAACATCTCACATGGGAACACAAAAATGCTTTGTAATGCAGGCACGTCAACCCCTTGAATACCAACAAGCATGCGTAGTGGGTGAACGTGGCTTAAGAAGAAAACTATTCTACTGTAAGGATGACACCCCCCCCCCCCATTTTCAATTCAACCAATACTAGCCCATAGGGTCCAGGGGGAATGGATTAACAAGGGGGGGCAGGAAGGTGGAACTGGCTCATCAGTAAACCTTAGCAACAACTGAAAAAAAAAATGTTACATATCCCAATTTGGTGAGCATACATGCGCGAAAGTGCTATTCACCGAAGCAGCACTTTCACGCACGTATGCTTGTTGTTCCGGTCGTACTATGGTACAGTAAGGGAAGATTCCCTTTTCCCCACTGTAGTGCGAACTCTTTGTGAGAATATTAGTGTGTGGGGTGCATTCAAGTAGATTTTGTGTTTTTTTTTTTTTTTTTTAAACGTACTTTAATGAAAGTGCTGTTTCGATGAAAACGCTTTCGTTAAAGAGTATTCGGTGGTAATGGATTCGGGCTTTTGAACTTTCGTTCAAAAGTTCTAGATCCATATATATATATATATATATATATATATATATATATATATATATATATATATATATATATATATATATATCTATACAGAGATTTTTTTTAATTTAATTTATTTATGTTACATTTGTTGACAGGGATTGTCTGACTGAGCTGAAGAGCCCTTTTTCAGCAGAGACCCGGGGAGAAAAGCTCCAACATAAAAACTCTTTCGGCTTTTCCCAGTTAGGGGTCACCACAGCGGAACTCCAGTCCGTTCATGACTGGCAGTGGATTTTATGGTGTCGAGTTGCCAGCCCAACGCCCAACTTTCAATGAAGGCACGCCCATTCACGCTCGCACCTACCTGCATGTCTTTAACATCGCTCGACCACCGGGAGGACATGCAGACACCACACAGAAGGCGCTCCAGCAGAGAATCAAACGGGAGAACCTCTTGCTGTGAGGCGACACCTGTTTTTTGACAATTCTAGAGCACAAAAGCTTTAGGACAATGACTCAGGCAACAAAAAGTGTCAAGGGCTATCACCAAGCTTAGGAAGCATACAAAAAGGAAGATTACAAGAGATAGTGTTGAAGAATTAGAAATATTCCTGAAATATTATGAAAGTTTGTATAAAGCAGACAAGTATGGACATCAAGGTACAAATGGAAATGTTTATGGAAGAATTAAATGTGCCAAGGTTAGTAATTGAGCTTTATCTACCACTAACAGGATAGGAAGAGATGAGATAAAAATGGCTATGTATAACCAATCTACAGGAAAGTCCCCAGGAATAGATGATATTCCTCTGGAAGTTTGGAAGCTAGAAGGGAAAAACTGAAGAATCTGGAAGGTTTTGTTTAACAGTATTTGAAGAGGAGGAGAAGTACCAGCATCCTGGAAGAAAGCGGTGGTAATGGTAATACCTGAAGAGGATAAAGATCCATTGGATCCAGCTTCATATTGGCACATATCAATACTGAGCCTTGACTATACAAAGTTTACATCTATAATGGCTAAAAGAATGGCAAAAAGTGATACCACAATTGATTAACATGGATCAGTGTGGTTTTGTGGAGGGGAGCAAAATTTGACAATATTAAGTGCTGCAGTAGCATTGTCGCCTCACAGCAAGAAGTTGTCCCGTTCGATTCTCAGCAAGAGCGTCTACTGTGGAGACATGCGTGAATGGGCGTACCTTCGTTGAAGGTTGTGCATTAGGGTCGGCAACTCAGCGCGTAAAAATCAACTGCCAATCATTAGCGGACTGGAGTTCCGCTGTGGCGACCTCTAACCGGGAAAAGCCGAAAGACACAACAACAACAGAACACTGATGATCCAGAGGGAAAGAGAATTTAAGGAAATACCACTACTACTGGTGGGTCTTGATGCACAGAAAGCAACTGACACAGTAGACTAGGACGTCATGAGCAGGGTAATGGTGGAATTTGCTTTCCCTGATACAATTACAAGATTGATTAGGAATATATATGAGGGATCAGAGGTGAAAATTAAATTGAGTGGGGTCCTCTCTGATAACTTCTGCTTCAGTAGAATAACCAGGCAGGGTTGCCCACTTTCCCCTTTGTTGTTTGCATTACATTTAGAATCACTAGCAAAGAAAATAATTGACTCAAATTCAAGGACATAATCGGTATGGTATCAGGAAAAGCTGCCTCTTTTTGTAGATGATATTGTTTTATACACAACATCCCGCGGTGGTGGTGCTGTGGTAGCATTGTCGCCTCACAGTAAGACGCTGTCCGGTTCGATTCTCAGCTAGAGTGTTTTCTGCGTGGAGACATGTGTGAATGGGCGTACCTTTGTTGAAGGTTGTGCGTCAGGGCTGGTAACTCTGCACGTAAAAATCAACTAACAATTATTAGTGGACCGGAGTTCCGCTGTGGCGACCCCTAACCGGGAAAGGCCGAAAGAAGACTACATTGTTTTATACACAACAAAACCAAAAATGACATTACAGTGTTGTGGAATATTTACACAGTTTCAAATCTTCTTGGGATACAAAATTAATGAAGCTAAAATAACGGCAATAGCAGTAAATTATGTACCCACGCACGACATGGTCCAACTATATCCATACTTATGTGGACATGATAAAACAAAGTATTTAGAAGTATGTGGCAGCTAAGGATAAGTGGGAAGAGACTAAACAGAAGATAATACAAAAACTGAGAAACTGGAAGTTTTGTTATACGGACATTAAGATACAAGCAAATAAAAATGTTTTTAGTCCCTTAGTCTTATACACAGGTCAGGCATATTTTTAATCAACCAGAGGAGAAGTTGTAGATAGCAACTGAAGAGCTGAAGGACTTTATCTGGGAGGGGAAGATGGCAAGAGTCAAGCAGAATAAGCAGATTCTTCCAGTAGTAAACGGGTGTATTGGGAGTACCCAATTTGAAGGGTATTTCAGAGCTACCCAGTTAAGACTCCTATACATAGCACAAACAGAAAACTATAATTCTAAGTGGAAAGAAATGATGATGACACAGGGGGGAAGCTCAAGGAATAAAGAGATTGGGATTTTGGATGCAGACTCTTAAGGAAAAGAATAGAGTACTGTATTCCACTGTATTCAGTATTCATCACACGCACAGAGTACAATGCCCCTTTGGTATGTGCCTAACCAGGCATATCCAGCAATTGGAACATCCACAGGGGTTCCTCATTAAAAAAATACAGGGTGCAAGTAAAACATCCTACGCAGACTGCCTCAAGGCCCTATCGCTGTATTCAGTCTCCTACAGGACTTTGAAGGGATATCTATGCCTGGTATATAGGGCACTGTCAAACCCCACTCTGATGGACCTCCTGCATTTCCACAAAACAAACAGCACCAGAATTACCTGTTCTAAAGACTTAAACCTTGCCAGTGATATAAATAGGTCCTGCTGGAGAGACAGGTATGTATCCCACACACTACCACGTCTATGGAACAGGCTCCCCATCCATGTGAAGCAGAGTTCCTTCCCAACCCAATTCAAGCCCAACTTGGACAACTGGACAGGAAACCGGAAATTCATCCCTGGTAAATGGTTCATCTCCCAAACTCCTGCTTACACTTATCAAGGGTATCAGAAAGTACAGTTGTGTATCACTTTCCATAAATGTAGATGTTAGAGTCTATTCACTGTTGCAGTCATCACATTTGGGTTATCCCTGCAAGGGTAGCCCTCGGCTGGCCCGAATACCACAGGCTTAGTATTTCTGCATCGGTTGCTCTCACTTCAGGACTGATGTCAGGTCATCAGTAACATAAAGTAAGGCAGCCAACACCATTACATCAGTTTTTTTTGCCCTAAACTGTCAGAAGCCCCCAAGTGGGAGCCAGGTTCTGGTGGAAGAACCCCACCAGTAGAAAGTAAATACCAATATGTCCCTTGTAAGGAAAGAAGAAAGAGGGGGATGGAGGGAGGGAAACCAGGACTGCAACAGTGAATACACTCTAACATCTTAATTTATGGTAATTGTACACAAATGTACTATGTTCTTCGTGTTTCACTGTTGCAGTCATCACATCTGGGTTGATTCCCAAAGCTGAGGAAATGGGTGGAGGCAGTCAAGGAAACTAGGGGCTGGCTAGGATGCCCTGCAAGACTGCAGAGGTACACCCTGACATGGATTTGGAGAAGATAGGCAGGGGATAATGTTTAGTAAAGGTGTGAACAGATGTCCAGGTGGCAGCCTCCAGGATGTCCCTGGTAGGGGCTCCTATGAGGAAAGCTGCAGAGGTGGAGGCTGCTCTGGTGGAGCGAGTCCTGACCCCCATGGGGGGAGACTTTCCATTTTGCTTAAAGTAGAAATGGATGCAGTTGTGCTATCCATTTGGAAATGGTTCGTGTGAAGATGCCATTGCCCTCTGCTCCTGCAGCAAAGCTAACCAGCAATTGATCAGACTTTCTGAAGGATTTAATCTGAGCTATCTGTGCACATCTAGAGTGCAAGATCCTTTCCCCCTTGTTCTGTGGATTAGGGAAAAAGGTGGGCAAATGAACAGACTGGTTGAGAGCCACACTGGACACCACCTTAGGCATGTAGGATGGGCTAGTCCTGAGGGATACCCCATCAGCATGGAAGATGAAGGGTTCCACAGCCATGACTGCTTGCAGCTCGGAGACCCTTCTGGCTGAAGTGATGGCCAGAAGAAAAGCAGTCTTCCAGGAAAGAAATTTTAGTTCTGCTGAAGAGGCTGGTTTGAAAGGGGGGTGAGCTTTTCCAACACAAAGTTAAGATCCCAAGCTGGGGTTGGTGCTCTTCTGGGTGGCCCCAAGTTGCTAGCCCCTCTTAGGAACAGTTTGATCAGAGGGTGCGAGAAAAAGGGGCTGCTCAGTGGGAAAATGAGCAGAGGTATGAATTTTAATAGAGGAAAAAAAGAGACCACTATGTAGCAGGTCAGCTAAGCGATCCAGGATAAGAGGGAGGAAGGGCTGTGCCGTATTGGCTCCCTTAGCCTGAATCCAGGTGCAGAACCTTTTCCATTTGTCAGCATAAGACATTTTAGTGCTAGGGCATCTGGCCTCACGTATAACATCTAGAACCGGTTTACTGAGGTTGGCAGATTGATTGGGGGTTACAGAATACGCCAAGCTGCTAAGTTGAGGGTCTGCAATTGGGGATGCATGAAATCTCCTTCCCTCTGGGTCAGGAGGGTTGGAATCTGAGTGAGATGCCATGGTAGCAGTGGGGACAGGCTGTGCAGCAAGGGGTATCAGTGCTGGCGAGGCCAGTCTGGAGCAATTAGAATTGTCCTTGGTTTTTCCTACTTTATTCTGAGCATTACCCTGGGGATGACAGGTAGTGGAGGAAAGGCACAGACCGACAGATTGACCCACGGGAAGGAGAGGCCATCCACTTTCCAAGCTATGCAGTGATGCTCCCTGGTACAGAACTTGCTGAGCTGATGGTTGGTGGGGGTGGCAAAGAGGTCAACCTTGGGGTGCCCCATTTTTGAGTTGTTAGGGTGAAGGTTCTTTTGTCGAGCTGCCACTAGTGCGGGTCCAGAAGATTTCTGCTTAAGTGGTCTGCCAGAGAGTTTAGAGAACCTGGTAGGAAATGTGCTAACAGATGGAGTTGCATGGCAGAGGCTGTGTGCCAAAGGGCCATGGCCAGCCTGCACAGAGGGTAGGAGTGAGCCCTTCCCTGTTTGTTGATGTACCACATCACAGTGGTGGTCTTTTTTGATCAGGAGAGTCCCTGGGGAGAGAAGGGGCTTGAAAACCGTCAAGGAGTGCTGCACAGCTATCATCTCTTTTTGGTTGATGTGCAGATAGATTTATTGTGGGCTCCATTGACCCTGTATGGAGATGCTGTCTAGGTGTGCACCCCAGGCATAGTCTGATGCATTTGTGGTGAGGGTCTGGGTGGTGGGGGCTGGTGAGAAAGGTAGTCCCTTGTTATGGGAGCATGCTGTTGCCCACCAAAGAAAATCTTTTCTGAGGCAAAGCATTATGGGTATAAGAGTCTCCAGGTCTTGAGAGTGTTGACACCAAAGGCTTTTTAGGTACCACTGAAGTTTCCTCATATGCAGTCTGGCATATGGAATGAGTAGAATGCAAAATGCCATGAGCCCCAGAGCTTGCAAGATTTTCCTTGTAGATAGCTGGGGTCTGGTGGCTAGTTGAGAGAAGTAGGCTGTCAGGAAAGTTTGCTTTTCTGGTGTAAAGAATGCCATCTGGGATGTTGTGTCCAGGCTTGCTCCCAGGAATATAATCCTTTGGGTGGGTACCTGTTTGGATTTCTTTGCGTTGATTGTATACCCTACAGAGGTTAGTAGGGACTTTACAAAGGCCAGGTACTTGAGCAGTTTTTCCTGGCTGTCTGCCTAAATAAGGCAGTCGTCTAAGTATGGGTAAATCTGGATATTCATTTGTCTGCAAAAGGCAATGGTCTGAGCCAGATATTTTGCGAAAACTCTGGGAGCAGTAGATAAGCCAAAGGGAAGTGCAGAGAACTGAAATTGCAAAGATCCTGCCTGAAACGGAGATTTTCCTGCAGGATTCCCTGATCGGAATGTGGAGGTAGGCCTCTTTTAGGTCTAGGGTGGCTAGCCAAGCATCTTTGGAGAGCATGGGTAGCAGCTACTGGAGGGTGAGCATTTTGAATTTTGGTATCACCAGGAAGATGTTTAGAGTGGATAGATTGAGGATGGAGTGCCAGGTGCCCTCTTTTCTGGGTACCAGAAAAAGTCTGGAGTAGAAACCTTGGCCTTTCTGTTCTGCAGGAACGTGCTCTATTGCCCTCATAGAGAGCAGGTAAAGGACTTGCTTTTGCGCCTCTGCCCACTGGTTTGGAGGTAGATCTGTGAAGCGTTTTAGAGTTGGAAGGGTATGGAAAGAAAATTTGTATCCCTGGGACACTATGTTGAGAACCCAGCGGTCGTTGGTAATGGTGGCCCAGGTGCTAGCGTGAAAGGAGAGTTCTCCTCCTAGGGGTAAGTGAATGTGGGCAGAGGGAGGGGGTGGGGGAGGAGAGTCATTGTGAGTTCTTACCATAAGGGGATGGCTTAGAACTTCCTCTTTTTGAAGTGGAGGAAGTCCACTGTTTAGATCTTGCATTCCCTGTGGCTGCTGTTTAGGGAGTCTGCTTCCCCAGGGTCTGGGCTGAATTGACCTGGTAGGAGCAGGAAAGGACCAGTGCTTGGAGGAACAATGTCTGTTGAACCTGGGTGGCTGGACCTCTAAGAAATCTTTAACTGTCTGCATAGATTTTGCTTTTTCTTCCATCTTCAAGATCTCTTCTGCCTTAGTACCAAATAAGCTGTCTTTGTGAAAGGGGGCATCCAACAATTTAGATTTAACATGGTCTGGCAAGGGCTGTTCCTTAAGCCATGCAAACCTTCTAAGAACAGAACCGGTGACTGCTGCCCTGCAAGAAGCTCCTAGAGCGCCAAAACCACAGTTCAAGGTGTTTAGTTACCTGACTTACAGAATGCATTAAACTCTTGTAACTCTTTAGATTTTGCACAAGTAGGAAAGGAAGACAGTTTTTTGTTTGAGAAGTTCCAGGGTATGTTGCTGAAAGTTTAGCATCTGGAACTGGCAATTTAGTGCTCGGATAAAAAGAGTAGCAGAGGTGTATACTTATTTACCCCATCTGTCTAGTGCTCGGGAATCCCTATCTGAGGGGGTGGGATTCTTAGCACAGGTTGCTTTAATTCCTTTAGGCCCTTGAGAAATTACCTCAGGGTCAGCAGTAGGATTTTTAAAAAGAAATGTGTATGAGTCAGGGGACTCTAATACCGGTCTGGTTTTCTGGGTGCAGGAGGGAGGGTGTCAGGAGTCAAACTGGATTCCAGGAAAACATCATCCACAACATCCAGAACTGGGGGAATGGCCAGGGGTCTGTACTGTGGAAGATCTAAGAATTCACTGAGTCTCTTTTTAGACTGAATGTAGTCCTGACTTTCCCACTGGAAATGCTCCCTTAAGGTATGAAGGGTTTCCCCAAAGGAAAAGTCCTCCTGGGAAGAGGCTGAAGGAATGGAATCCTCTGTATAAGAATCCTCATAAGCAGAGAGGGGTTGCATGTCTTCATATTCAGATGCATCAATGTCATCAGACTCCTTTTCAGACAAAACTACAGGGACAGATCTCTTTCTTTTGGAAGGGGTAGCTTGGCTTCCCCTGATCAGCATGATAAGGTCTTCCACCACTTTAAGCATTTGAGACTGAGGCAAGGAAGCAGGTGTCCGAGATTGGGTCATCGGTTTCTTGGGTGTGGTTCGTACCCTGGGCCTAAGAAACTCGGTAGTTTTCAAAAGAAAGGTAGATGTGAAAGAAGTCAATTTGTGTCAAGAATCAGTAGTGCGAAGGACTTCCTCGGAAGTCGGTGCCTGCTCAGCGGCTCCGGACTCATCCAAGGGGGAGAGAACCACAGGAAGCTTAGTCGAAGAAGAGTTTTGCAGCATACCAGACTCCAAAAGGGTCTCATTAGCAGCCTGCGAATCTAAAGAAGTGGCCATCAGGGGCTGTGAAAACGCCTCACTGAGGACTGGAGAACTGACAACTAGCTTAACGGAAGCATCATCGGTAGGTTTGGACCTGTGCGATCTTTCTCGGTCATTATCTTTATATGTTTTCAGAATATCTGCTGTTGGATGGCTTACCAAAGCCATATCAGAATTAGAGGACTGTAAGAAAAAATATCTAGCTACAATAAGGGCCCGACGATGTATAGGTCTGGCGTTGAACAAGGCACAGAAGCAACAGCAGGAGACGTCGTGGTCTGGGCCTAAGCAAGTGACGCAGTAAGAATGAAAGTCTCGGTGTGGTATTTGCTTAGGTGGGACAATTGTTAACTTTTTCTGACATCGGTTAGTGCAAGAAAAAAGGGTCCCCAATGGAGTACTTGGCTTTAGAAAACTTCAGCTTCAATTCAGAAGATGAAAATTAAGTAGCAGCCTACCGGCACTTGTGCAAACTGCTTCTGCTTTGGGCTCCGTGGCACGAAAGACTGATGTAATGGCGTCCGCTGCTTTACTTTATACTACTGATGACCTGATGTCAGTCCTGAAGCGGTGATGCAGAAATACCAAGCCTCTGGTATTCGGGCCGGCCGAGGGCTACCCTGGCAGGATTAACCCAAATGTGAGGACTGCAAAGTGAAACACGAAGAACATCTTGTCAGAGATTAGGGATGCATGGCTAGGCTTAAAAAGGCCCTTGTGGTCATTAGCCTAGTAAACTCTTATGAACCTATTCATAAAATAGCAGGGAGTATTCCAAGAACTAAACCAGCAAGAGAATGGAGAAAAGAGATTCTGCTGATAGCCATGACTGTGGTTAGGGATATAGATAATAGGCAAGATGGACTGGAAATTACTGGAGAAAACTGGCAAAGGAATCCAGTTATTGGAAGCAAATAAGTATAAAGGGAATGGGAAGAGGCCAATAATTTATTTGGACTGCAGGTTAGAGATTGCATTCCCTATCAAGGACTGATAGAGTATAGGCAAAGAGAAAGAAATGGGATTTTTAAATGAAAGATCAGTGCTAGAGTTTTTTTTAAGAAAATCTAAAACAGAAGCCACCATTAAAAAAGGAATAATCAGTAAAACACAAACACTGCATGATGACTAAGAATCAGAGGAGCTTAGAAAGGACTGGGAAGACAGAAAGGATAAGCAATTCACAAAGATAATTGGGAGATACATGCGTATCTCCCAAATATGCAACAAGTATAGAAGATTTAGAATCTGTGCCTGAAGTGTTTACATAGGCATTTTTATACCCGAAGTAGACTCCATAAAATTATTCCTCAGGTGAACAGCAAATGTTGGAGGTGTGACACACAGGAAAGAGGTGGCTGGCAACACATTTTTTGGGAGTGTAGTGAGCTGGTAGACTTTAGGGATTCCTTGCGGACCGCTCTGGGAGATGCTGGGTGAGCGAATTACATTGACTGGGGAAATTAATTTTTGAGCTACGATACAGAATCGAATTTGCCTACATGTAGTACAGCCTTGCTGATTCTAATTATGGTGGCTGCCAAAAAAGAAATTATTAGAAAATGGAAATCAATGTCTAGACCAACTTTATTAGAAGTAGTGAATACAGTAAGAGATAAAACAACTGGAACTGGGATCTTTAGAAAAGGGAAGGCGCAAACTACATAGGAAAAATGGGAATTGTGGGAACAATATATGCAGAGAAGGAACAAGGTTTAAGGGATAGGATTTGAATAAGCCATATGATGCTTAACTGACAATGACTGGATAGATTATAAGTGATGTATAATGTTTGCAGCTACAGTTGTTTAAATGGTGTCTGAAGTATAATGTTTGCAACTAAAGTGTTATCAATATCGTTTATCACGTATAACATGGGCAGTCTTACATTTATATAAATGAAAAATTTAATAAAGATATTAATTGAAAAAAAGACTGTACTGAAGCTAAAAAGCCACACAGGTGCACTCCACAGTCTCAAACGTGAATACACAATTCAAGCCTAGGTATTATATGAAAGGATTCATAAAGCGCATGCTCAGCCATAAGAAATAGAGCAACTCAAACCGAACTAAAACGGTTATAAGGCTCTCCTAATGGAGTCGGGTGAGAAGTCAGAATTGCTGTAATTTATCTTCTGCGGTAGACTTTGGCCTTCTTGGGAATTGTCAGAACCCCAGACTCTACGCCCATGACCAAGACATGGTAGAGACTGGGAAGGCCAGTCTACTCCCAGAACCCCACACACACTCAGACGTGCATGCACACACACGTGCTGAAAGCCACATAACCACACCAGACAATGGCTTCCCTATGTCTTAGGATGGGAACACCATGGAAGATGAAACAATTCCCACAGCAGAAGAGGTCTATCTTTGTGCTTTCATGTTCTTAAGGTGCTGCTAAAACTCAGTGCAAATGAGAGGGATCTGTTAATACGAAAATCTAGGAATATCACCTTATTATGCTTAGCAATTTTAATTTAAAGGCCGACAAAACTGGTCAACATCACTTTGCTTGATCTTTCTGTTCAGCCAACTCCTTCCACTGTGATGTATACAACATGCACCACAGTGCTGCTAAAGGCTAGATAAAAAAAAGTACGCAGTTCTTAAACTTCACTTTCACAGGATCACCTGTTGTATCATACACTGCAGTCCATCTAACATGTCTCAATGAAAATACATGAGACAGAAATTTTGTGCCCACCCACTTCCTAAACATGTACACAATCATAAATTCCTTACTTGGGTATGTACATCATGCAACCCATACAAAATGGCATCCAATTTAGGAGTCTTAGCACAATCTGCACATTCCTCTGGGGAGTAGGAAATCTGGTTCACATTCTTAACAGGGGTTACTGTGTTAAACTTTTTTCCCAAAACTTTTCCAGTAGCAGACCAGAATTACAGGAAAAATGGCACACTTTTGGTGACCTTCACCGAGGAGAACAGAAGACAGAAATTCAGTAGGCCAATAATTCCTGCTGCAGTTTCAAGAAACTCTCCAAATTTGAGTTTGCCCAGTACGGAACAGGGAGTTGGCCTCTACTTCAAGATCCCCTGCTATGGTTTTGGATTCTGTTTCATGATGCTTAGTCTTAAATAAACATTTCCTTGCCCTCTTAACAAGAGTTTGCCTTTAAGGAGTCCTGTGTACTCCATTTATTTATTATAAGGGGCGTACGGAAAAACACACACACACACACACACACACACACACACACACACACACACACACACAGAGGAGTAACACAGCAGCCTATTAAACACGTCATGAATGAACCAAAAAATGGGCAGTACCATGGCATTTAAAGGAAGGGCAAACAAGTATCTGGCAACATCATTAGAGTTTGACTCCTTTGATATGTAAACTACACAGCTCAAGTTTAACTTGGGCCATCCTACAGAAAAGGTAAGCCCTGATCCATACACAGAAGATTGGCTAATGATCACCAACAAACTTTTCTGTAAGTCTGATACAAGTTCTGAATCAGAAAGTTTAACAGAATGCAACTCTCTAAAGTTTACCTACTATATTGACATCAATAAAACTTATTTAACAACCAGTGTCACAGGATATTCTAAAATACAGACGCACAATGTGCCCACTGTTGAGTAAGATGGCCCAGCTATGACATATTTTGAAAATAAGAGAGTTGACATTATCAAGCAGTTCAATGACAGAACTATGGCAAACCTCAGTGGAAACAAGAGGGAAGCATTTCTAAGATAAGGGTTTTCATCTAATTTAGGTTTATGTGGCCTTTCCCTTCTTTTGTTGACCACCCCACAGACTGTGATGCATCTAGAACAAGCTACCCATGCTAGATCTGAAGCATCTGTCAACAGTTCTTGGCAAGGGAAGGCACCAGAAGGGGCACTCCAGGGTTCAGTGACATTTGGTTGCTCCACCATAGAAATTCCTTCCTGATGAAGGGTGACACAGGAATTAGGAAGGTTAACTGGTGGCATGTGGAGTCCAAATAGACTTTAGGTACAACTGCATCTTCCTTATGTGGAGTATGGCATAAGGCATCAGGGGAATCACTGATGCCATGGATCCTAGGGCTCCCAAAGTCTCTCTTGCTGAAGCCTCATTCAAAGGAGTGAGGTTTTGAGAATAATCTAACAGGAAGGGAACCTTGTTTGCAGGGAGAAACGCTGTCACTGAGTAGAGTCTGCTTCCTAGAAAATCTGAGCAATGCAGGGTTAACTGAGCCTAAATAAGTCTTGCTTACTTTCATTCCAGGATCAGAAGATTCCAAACAAAATCTAAATGTGTTATTAGAATCCCTTGGGAAGGAGCCTGAATGAAACCACCCAGATGAGGGAAATCTGAATTCCTTGAAGTATACACAACCCAATCACAAAGTGCTTTGCTCCTGTCAACGTTTTTGGGGCAGACGCAAGACCAAAGGGTTCAGCCGGAAATAAATATGGAGAGAGACAAAAGCTTAAACATTTCCTGCATGTTAGATGAACAAGAATATTAATTTTTCTTTACCAGGGCAGTGCACTGATCTATTTGCACTCACAGCTCGGGTGAACAGGATCACATAAGAAATTAACAAAACATGTTTACAAACACAAGGATATTCTGAAAAAGTGTCTGTGTGTCTACAGAGGCAAGAATATGGTACAACACTGAGTTCAAGAAAGTTTACATCATCAAAACATGGATGGAAAAATGGAACTGCTCTCGGCAGAGCTTTATGGATAAGTTGTAGCCATAATGACAGAAGGTTTATACTACAGGATAGCAGCATGCCATTATACGTAGAGATATGAAGACATCTGAAGAGGCAAGTGAGAACAGTTGCAAGAAAGGATACTATGGGGAGATAAAGAAAAGGCAACAGGCAAGCAGAGGAAAAAGGACTTAAAGAAGTGTGAGAGAAATGCAAAGAGAAGAGGGAAATAGAATGAGAGACAGTGAGTAAGGGGATGACAAAATGAGATAAGGAAGGATGAAACAAGGAAAAAGGGGCATGTATGAGGCAGCTAGTGAATGAAACTGCATTTTGCTTGAGTGATCAGGTGTTCCTTGAGCTGTATGAATATGAAGATTAGCATCCTTTATATCCAATGTCACTAAAAGGATCGAGGAATTAAATCAATGGAAGTAAGGACTGCAGGGTCAGCATGAGGGAACTTGGAATATTGAGAAAGGAAAAGTAAAAAATAGGCCTTCCATTGTTTACCCTTCAGGGGAACCACGAACGCAGAGTAAAATAGTCTCTTTTCTTTATGAGGAGCCACAAATCATAGTGTCTAGTGAGTATAAAGGTCTTGGAGAGAACAGGGTGAACCTGTCTTGGAGGAGGCTATGGAAATCCTGAGGCGCTTGTAGGAGCCATGCAAGACATTCTGTAACCCATTTTAACGATGGGAAGAGCCCATCTGTCTGATGTTATGTATTGCCAGGTTAGGAGGGACAGAGTTTTTGAGACAGGCGTACCTGTGAATGGCTGATGTGGAAGGGAGGGAGTGGGGAGGCTGACGGACATGAAAAGGCTAGTTTGTCAAGAACAGTTTAGAATCCTGTTGAGCCTTGTCAAAGCAGCAGCAGAACCAAAAACATGTTGCCTATTCAGAGAAAAATTTAGAAGCTTTGCTTTGACGTACTCGGAGTGAATTTTAAGCCATGAAAATCTGCAAAATACAGACCGAATAGCAGCTGCTTTAGAAGAGGCATCAGTAGCATCACAGCTGTACTTAACAGAATCTCTAGCAATCTGATTAGCAAAGTTAAAAATAGATTAACATTTGTCGACCAGGAAATTCCGACTAAGCAAAAGCCTGTTTTCAGTAGAGGCCTGGGCAGAAATGCTCCAGACGCATGTCTATGGAATGTGGGAGGAAGCCGCAGTATCCAGAGGAAACCCAAGCAAACGCAGGGAGGACATGCATACTCCGCACAGAAAGCACCCCAGCTGAGAACAAACCAGTGAACCTCTTGCTGTCAAGAGACATTAACCGCTGCACCACTGCACTGCCCATGCATAAGATTTAGCCTTCAGCTCTCAATCTGAGGAGATTTTTCTCAAGTTACTCAAAACAGACAGAAGGTATCTGATCATATACGTTTTGTAGCTGACAGCCCTAAAAGCTAGGGTGGTAAAAGAATAAACTTTTTTGCTATAGCCCTGCTGCCTTTATCAGCAAGAAAAACATCAGGGGAAGGAAGGAGTTTATAGTGTGTTTCAGTGGACAGGGTAATAACAGATAGGTCTGAGATAGGGTTCTTATACAAAAACTATTCTGAGTCTGGCAACTTGCAGAACCTGTTTACTGCTATTTTTAAGGGTAGGTGGGAAAGACTACAGGTTAAAACAGGCAGATTTGAATAGATCTAGTGAAGCCTCCAAAACAGGGTTGGCAGTGGGTTGTAGACACCCCAATTTCCATAACAGCACATCTTTAATGATCATCAAATAATTTGGAACACACCAAATGAAAATGCTGCATCACTAACTATACTGTCTCAGAGAGTTTATCCAAAGAAGAATCAGGAGATAAGACGTCTCCTTTAGAGGCACAGGCATCTGGTGAAAGAATTTGGGAAGAATAAGCCAAAGAAATCACCCCCCCCCCCCCCATCAGATTCAAAATCAGGAGAACAGCAGCAGCAGGAAACGTCAGAGTAACTTTGACAAGCCCCAGAGTGAAACCCTTGAAATCTGAGGGGAACTCAAGTTTAGTCTTTTGCTGCTTAACTGGAACATCTGCCTGTACAAAACAAGGGGGTTCCAAGTCCTAATGTACCTCTATCAAGAAGCTGGGAATGTCTTCCTTGAACGAGATCCAAAGGTATGTCATCGGGTCTCTCTGAAATATCCAGCTGAAGTTTCCCTTTCTCACCAGAGGCAGACTGGACGGCCTTGACAGACGTGAGACATCTGCATCACAGCCTCTGACAGGGTCATGACACAGGAAGCAGTTGTGACATTAATGTTCAAGATCTAACCAGCAGATATGGAGAACAGGAGATATCCTGATCTAACTTGACCACAAAAAAAGAGAGGGCAATGCGATTCATGATGGAAGAAGTAGCTAGTAGCCTGGAAATGTTTTATGTGAAAAGCATACTCAATACTTGTGCTGTAAACCCTAAAGATTACTGAAGATAAAACTTGGTAGTTCTTTATGTTTTACATCGTACATGGTTCTTCCCTTTTTTCTCAAGCTGCTGCAAGGCTTTCCAAGATGAAATGTAAAATGCTAAAAAAGATATCACCAGTAAGGGCGCTTTAATAGCTAAACATCCTTTGGAAATGGTTCACTCTTGCACTATTTATGGCATCTTAACACAGAACCAGATGCAGCTGCCCAAAAGATGGTGTTAAACAGAGTATCATACCTACACTTAATTCAGAAGCATACTGTGTTTATTGTTAATCTGATTTTTTTTTTTCTCTCAGCACGACAGCAGCAATTTGTCATGCAGAGGTCTCTAATTTACTGCAGACTGAATGGTGTTGTGCAGTAAAGGTCTGATGGGTAATGATTATAATACCCAGAGTGGATGATCTGTAAGCAATCTTCCCAAACCTATTACAGTACCCTGATTTACATGCAGACATGATACTTAACCCCTCCTGTTGTCTCTAGCTCAAAGGATGAAAACCTGAAACTGCAGTCCTACAGAGTTAACTGCACCTCACCAAGTCAGTATAAAAAGAATGAATCAACTAAAAACTTAAGACTATTATTACAGTAATAACCTCCTTGTGATATCAACTGGTGTGTTATACATTTATACTTTCTACAGCAACTCCATGCTGGATATACTTAAGGATATCTGCTGTACTACCCTGTTGCCTTCTGGTAAGAGTTATGGCTGAAACTCTGTAGACCAGCCCACCATCACAATTAAACAAACATCAATTTGTTAATTTAAGGTACTCTAGAAAGGAAATGAAAGACAACTAAGTGCTGTGGTGCAGCAAAGCTAACTGTTGTACCACTGTGCCACCCTAGGCTGGATCTGAGCATCCAAGTGCTCCGGACAATGCGGAACGCTCTGCATTTATGACAACAGAAGCCACTGTTCTACAATGAACAGCTGTGGCTCCATACAAGAATTTTGATTGGTTTGTGTACCGCAATTATTGCCAATCGGCATTGCGGTATGCAAACCGATGCATAGCTCTGCTGCCCTTCTGCATTACACAGCATTGGCTGTGTGCCACAGTTTTTAATTGGCTCATAGACCGCATTTACAGCCAATCAGGAATGCATTCTATGAGCCAATCAAGTAAAGAGTCTCAGGAGGATGGGACCCTATGAGAGCTCCCCAGTACTAGCCAATCATGTTCCGGGAAGCCTTTTCGCACCAAAATAGTGGCTTGAAAAAGGCTTCCAGGAATCAGGGATTTTACATTTTAGGTACAATATTTAGGAAAGAAGACTGGGAAGTAGTGGATTGACAACACTGAGAAAAGGAAGGTGCGAGTTGAAGACATCAGGACTCAAAAGCGGCCAGAACAGAAGGCTGAGGTTTTATTATTTATTTATTTATTTATTTACCATTTAATTTAACATTTGTTGACCGGGAAAGTCCAACTAGGTTCCACAGATCCTGTTTTCAGCGGAGGCCTGGGGAGAAATGCTCCAGAAGCATGTCTTTAGAATGTGGGAGGAAACCAGAGTACCTGGAGGAAACCCACACGAACGCAGGGAGAACATGCAGACTACACACAGAAGGCACCCCAGCCAAGAATCGAACCGGAGAACCTCTTGCTGTGAGGCGACAGCATTAACCGCTGCACCACTGCGACGCTGAATTAAGCTGCTGCTAAATTACTGGGATCATCATAGTTTGTGCCGTGGTCACCGTGGTGGATATGTGCTGCTGGAGACTTCGGCTAACTGCATATTGAGCTGCTGCTGTGTACCTAGGCAAAGGGAAGTGTTTTAGCTGCAATGGCAAGTGTTTTCTTTGAGAACTGGTAAGCTAGCACAGATCCTGTTATTCTACAACTTTCCAAATTTATAAGAGCAATGTTTAGTGTCTGCAAGTTTGTGCTGCTCGTTTCTAGTACGTCTCTGAAGTTTGCCAGAAACTGAGCCAACTGTATGTCAACACAGATGCTGTTATAAACTTAAAAAGCTGCTAGAATAACAGGAATATTTAAAGTTTCTCTGTTTTTGTACTGCTTGTCCCCCCTAGGATTCTGTAGTCTGAAAGTAACTGAACAATTGTGTGCCAACACAGATCCTGTTATTCTAGCAATATTTCTAAGCTTAAGAACAATATTTAAAGTGTCTCTGTTTGTGCTGCTTACCCCCCTAGTACATCTCTGAAAGTAGTTGCCTTTTTCTTTTTTTTTGGAGAATCTGAATGCCAAGACATATCCTGTTGTTCTAGCAATAATTCTAAGTTTATAAGAGCAATATTTCTAAGGTTACAGGAGCAATATTTAAACTGTCTAAGTGTACTGCTTGTCCCCCTAGTACGTCTCAGAGAGTAACTGCCATTTTCTTTGCAGAAACTGTATGCCAAGCCAGGTCCTGTTCTGGCAACTTTCTAAGTTTATAAGAGCAATATTTAAAGTGCCTCTGTCTTAGTACTGCTTGTCCCCTATTTATGTTGGGCTTTGTCCAGATTTCTTGCACTAAGAGATTGAGAGGCACGTCAGAATGAATGTCAAAAGTGAGTCACTTACAGTGAGATGCTTTAAAGTATCCGGTTTTGTTTTTTGGTAGAACTTTAAGAATGTAACTTGATGTTGCATTCTTTGGTCGTAACTGTTCCAAGGCATGATGTCTAGGCATGATGTCTTACATGGCACATTCTTGTAAAAGTACAGAGAGCCCTGGTTTTAAGTACCTTTTTTAGGTGCCTTTGCCAGGCCCAGACCTGGCTGTAGGACAGGGGTAGAACACATCTAAAGTGATGAATGTAAAATGCAAGTTGTACTGTCAAGATGTGTGCTGCAAGTGCATTTGTTAAGCTGGATATGTTTATCCTTGGCATAGATTTTGAGATATAATCAAGGGTGCTTTGACTACTGAATGTCATGAAAGTCATTCTTCCCTTCTGCAACACTGGTTAGGTGGGCAAGTGAGCAGAGGACTGAAAGTAGTTGTCGAAGCAAGGAAGTGAATCATGCAGACTTTTATAGTAAACAAAAAGAGCAGAGATGAGCAAGAGAAGAGGATGCAAAGTCAGGAAACTTCCAGTGATATGGGTAGGTTATGGCCCCATTCTCTCATTATCTTTGTTATTGAGATTTTCTAAATTTTCCTTTCTGCACTATAGCCCCATGTGTTTGTCACTGTTTAGCACCACTGTTTTACAAACCTGCTAGGTACAGACTGCCCAGATTACGAGGACAGGGATGTAGATACAGATCGTAGCCCAAAGAAGAGAAGATGTACAATTTTTCAGCCAAGTTGGACAAGTGCCTTCGACTGGTTTTCTATGAGTAGGCGCAAAGTGAAATATGCCTTCTGCAAGACTTGAAACACGGATTTCACAATCCATCATGGAGACCGACATGATCTGCA
The DNA here is from genome assembly GCF_019279795.1 of Protopterus annectens. Classification (NCBI taxonomy): domain Eukaryota; kingdom Metazoa; phylum Chordata; order Ceratodontiformes; family Protopteridae; genus Protopterus; species Protopterus annectens. The sequence goes on from NC_056737.1 coordinate 1,373,168,512, forward strand.
ACGGCAGGCCAACAGTGAGAAACATGGGCAGAATTGTAAGCATGCAGCTGGAAGATCTACGATGGATTTCTTTGGACCTCAGAGTTTAGCAAGTACAAAGGTTGTTGAGGCAGAGGTTGGTTTTCTGTCTCTCCTTGCTAAACACAACCTATTTGCAGCAGGAGAACACATCCTGAAATTTATGAAGTGTTTCTTAAGTATGCAATGGAACCCTTAATGGAGTTCAACATACAGCTTCAGAGCTGAGAAAGTCAGCTACTGACACTGCATGCCACTGTGCATAAACTCCTGCAGCAGTACGCTAACAGACTCCTCAGACCTGCAGCTGCTGTCAGACTAATCAAACACAGTGATGTGTCAGTGTTGACTGACAGTAGCTGTGTTCTACCAAACAGTGAAAGTACAGTTGTGTACACTTACCATAAATGTAGATGTTAGAGTGTATTCACTGTTGCAGTCATTACATTTGGGTAATCTGCTGGCAGGTTGCCCTCAGTCGGCCTGATTAACAAAGTCTTTGGTCCTGCGTCGGCTGCTGTCCCTTCTTCCATGACGTCAGGTCGTCAGGGGTATAAAACATGCAGCCAACACCATTACATCAGCTTTTCTTGCCCCAGATGTCAGATGCTGCCCCAATGGGGAGCAAATAAAATTAAACACACAAAGAATATACCTCCAATCTCAAAAGCAATTACACCAAAAGGGCTTGTAAGCATAGAGAAAGAAAGTAGAGGTATAGCCAGAGAAAAACAGGGGGCTGGTGGGAAGGTAACCAGGACTGCAACAGTGAATACACTTGAACATCTACATTTATGTTAAGTCTACACAATTGTACTATGTTCTTCGTGTTTCACTGTTGCAGTCATTACATTTGGGTAGATTCCCAAAGCTATTGTTGGGTGAAGGGAATTATACAACATTAGGAGCAGCTAAGGCCCTGCAGGACTGCAGTGGCACAGCCAGCTCAGGATTTAGAGAAAAGTGGTAAATGGTAATGTTTGGTGAACGTACGAACAGAGCCCCAGGTAGCAGCTTCTAGAATGCCCCTGGTAGGAACACCACTGAGAAAGGCTGTAGAAATAGATGCAGCCATGGTGGAATGGGATCGGATCCCCTGGGGGATAGTTTTTCCATAGTGCATATAGCAGAAACGAATACAATGGCTTATCCATTTGGAAATGGTTTGCTTTGAAATAGCCCTTCCCTCTGCCCCTGCAGCAAATGCCACCAGCAGTTGTTCAGATTTTCTTTGAGATTTTGTCCTGTTTAAAGTAAAATCTAAGTTATCTGTGTACATCCAAGGAATGCAGAATCCGCTCCCCCTTGTTCTGTGCAATGGGAAAGAAAGCTGGCAATTAAATGGTCTGATTAAGAGCCACACTGGACATCACCTGGTCCTGAGAGATACCCTGTCCACATGAAAAATGATGAAAGGCTCCACTGCCATAAGAGCCTGTAATTCAGAAATCCTTCTAGCTGAACTAACTGCTAAAAGGAAATCTGTTTTCCAGGAGAGAAATTTTAAGTCTGCAGTAGCAGCTGGCTTAAAAGGAGGAAGAGTGAGCTTTTCCAATACAAAATTGAGGTCCCAGGCAGGGGTTGGAGCTCTCCTGAGGGGTCTTAAGTTTTTGGCCCCTCTGAGATGCTGCTTTAGCAGAGGATGAGAGAAGAGGGGGGTTCTGTGTTGTAATGAGCTGAAATGGCTGAGGCATGGATTTTTATGGAAGTAAAGGACAGGCCCTTGTGAAGCATCTCAGTTAAGTATTGTAAAATCTGAGGAATGTTGGGCACTGCTGTGCTTATCCCTTGAGGTTGATTCCAGGCACAGAATCTTTTCCATTTGTCAGCATAAGATTTTCTAGTACTAGGCTTTCTCGCCTCCAAAAAGACATCCCTCGCAGGTTTGCTGAGGGATGCCAAGGATGAATTTAGGTGATTAAACATGCTGCAAGATTCAAAGTTTGGAGCCGAGTGTGCAGAATTTGGTTGTTCTGCTGAGACAGTAAGTAAGATGTCTGAGGCAGGTGCTACAGTGGAAGGTGTGACGCATTGCGCTGGAGTGGGTACCAGTGTTGGCGAGGCCAGTCTGGAGCAATCAAAACCATTTTTGGTTTGTCCTGTTTGACTTTTAGTAGAACTTTGGAGAGCAGAGGCAGAGGGGGAAAGGCACAGACTGATAGGTTTTTCCAGCTGAAGGATAGAGCATCCACTTTCCAGGCTGTTTTGTGATGAGTTCATGTGTAAAATTTGTCCAACTGATAGTTCTGGGGTGAGGCAAAAAGATCTATGTCTAGGCTCCCCCAACTGCATGTCAACATGTTGAAAATCTGTGGTTCCAGTTTCCATTCGCATGGGTCCATGAGATTTCTGCTTAGTTCGTCTGCCAGAGTATTCGGCTTTCCTGGCAGGAATTGAGCTTGTAGTTGTACTTGATAGGTCAAGGCTGTGTTCCACAATGCCATGGCTAGTCTGCAAAGGGGATAGGAGTGGGTACCCCCCTGCTTGTTTATGTACCACATAACCGTGGTGTTGCCTGTCTTTATCATTAATTGTCCTGGATGAAGGTAGTCCTTGAAGGCTGTCAGTGCATTCTGTACAGCTAGCATTTCTTTTTGAGTGATATGAAGGTGCATTTGATTTGGGTTCCATTTGCCCTGAATGCACTTGCCTGCCAGATGTGCCCCCCCCCCAAGCATAGTCTGATGCATCTATAGTTAGGGTTTGGGCGGCAGGGAGTGGTGTGAATGGCAGTCCCTTGTTTTGGTGGCAGGCCTCTGCCGACCATAGGAACTCTAGTTGCAGGCAAGGTATGATAGGAATTACTGTTTCCAGGCTGTGACAATGCTGACTCCACTGACTTTGTACGTACCACTGAAGTTTCCTTATATGTAGTCTTGCATATGGAATCAGAAGAATGCAGGAGGCCATGAACCCCAAGGCTTTCAGTATTTGCCTTGCAGAAAGCAGGGTTTCTGTGGCCACCTGTTTAAAGTAAGTCACCAAATGAATTTGCTTCTCTGGCGTAAGGAAAGCCATCTGGGCAATTGTATTCAAGCTTGCACCCAGGAATGTAATTTTTTGAGAGGGTACCAGTTGTGATTTCTTTTCGTTTATAGTGTACCCTAGACAAGTTAGAACCCTTTTTACAAATGCCAGATGGTTTAGAAGAGTGTCCTGGTTTTCTGCTTGAATTAGACAATCGTCCAGGTATGGATATATTTGAATATTTCTTTGCCTGCAAAACGCAATTTACTGGAGCCAGGCACTTTGTAAAGACCCTGGGTGCAGTAGATAAGCCAAAGGGCAGTGCAGAGAACTGGTAATGCAAGTAGCCTGCTTTGAAGCGGAGGTATCTTTTGCAAGATTCCCTGATTGGGATATGCAAGTAAGCCTCTTTTAAATCTAGAGCTGTCAACCAAGCATCTTTGCCTAGCATAGAAGTAACTGGTGAAGAGTCAGCATCTTGAATTTTGGAATGTCCAGAAAGGTGTTTAGAGTAGATAAGTCCAGAATTTGACAGCACGATTTGTCTTTTCTGGGTACCAGGAAAAGTCTTAAATAGAAACGTTGTCCCTTTTCCTCTTCTGGCACTGGTTGAATAGCCCCCATGCTCATGAGGGAAACTACTTGTTTCTGGGACTCTGCCCACTGATTTGGGGGCAGGTCTGGCCATCTGTTTGGAATTGGCAACATGTGAAAATGAAATCTGTATCCCTGGGACACTATTTAAAACCCATTTGTCCTGGGTTATAAGTTGCCAGTTTCTTGCATGAAGAGACAGTTTCCCCCCCAAAGGGCGACTAAAAGGTAAGTGCTTGGTAAGTGTAAAGGGAAGTCACTGAGACTGCTTACCATAGGGAGGTGTCTTGTTGTTTCCAGATTTGGAAGAGGAGGCACCCTATTGTTTTGTTCTAAAAGTCCCTTGGGACTGAAACCTGGAGCCTTTGGAATGTCTGGGTTTGGCTTGAGTGGTTCTCGAAGGGACTGGAAAGGACCAGTTCTTAGTAGGCCAATGCCTACTAAATCTTGGATGTTGCACGTAAGAAATCTTTCAGTTTGCATGGATTTAGCTTTATCTTCCACTTTTTTAGAACTTCTTTAGCCTTAGTACCAAAGAGACGGTCCTGTTGTAAAGGAGCATCTAACAATTTTGCTTTAACATGATCAGGCAGATTTTGCTCTTTGAACCAAGCATGCCTTCTTACCACAGACCCAGTTACAGCAGCCCTGCAAGAGGCCTCCAAAGAAACAAAACCACATTGCAAAGTAGGTTTCCCAACTTGTTCAGCTGAATGCAATAAATCCTGTAAATCTGTGTGTCAGAAATAAGCAGTCCCATGATATTCTGGTGATATCTTAGCATATGAAATTGACAGTTTAAAGCCCCGATTGCCAAGGTTGCAAAAGTGTAAACCTTCTTACCCCATCTATCCAGCACCCTGGAATCTCTATCAGAAGGGGTAGGATTTTTAGCAGTAGAAGCCTTAATGCCATTGGGACCTTGATAAAAGGTTTCAGGGTCTGCAACAGGACTTTTTGAAAAGGAATTTATGGGAGTCAGGAACCCTGTAGTATCGGTCTGGCTTAGAAGGAGCCATACTAGTATCTGAAAAAACAACAATGTCTAGAACAGGAGGTATAGTCAAAGGCCTATGCTGAGGAAGAAGAAGAAAATCCCCAAGTCTCTTTTTAGATTCTGAAAAATCCTGACTTTCTCAGTGGAAATGTTCCCTTAAGGTATGTCAAGTTTCCCCAAAAGAAAAATCCTCAGGGGAAGAAGTAGAAGGAATGGAATCTTCTTCATCAGTGTCCTTATAAGTAGGTATAGACAATTCCTGTTCATTAGAAGAGTCAGAATAAACAGAATCCTGTTCAGAAGATTAATAATCAATGTCTTGCCTAGGCCACTTAGAGGGGGGGGGGGGTTGCCAGATCATACGTGGCCCAGGCGTCAGTTTTTTAGGCATAATTCGAGATTTTGGCCTTAGTTTTGAAGAAGGCATCGGTCTAATATACAAATCTGTAGGCCTGAAAACATCCTCAGAAGCCGGTGCCTGCACAGCGGCTCCAGACCCATCCAAGGTAGAGACATCCATGGGTTCCATAACTGAAGCATCTCGCGGCATACCGGACTCAGAATGGGTCTCAGTAGAGGCCTGCAAATTAGAAGTAGCGGGTATCACTGGTGGCGAATGCGACTCACTGAGTACCGGCAAACTGGCGACTGGCTTAGGAGAAGCATCATCCGCAGTTTTGGACCTCCGCGGCCTCTCTCTTTCTTTGCGTTTTTTAGGTATTCCAGTAGTCTGATTGCCAACCAACATTTCTGGATAATTAAAGCGTGAGCCAAAGTATTTAGAAGCAAAAATATACAGACATTTGATAGTGCTTTTGATTAAATAAAGCCCAAAACCGACAGCAAGGTACGTTGTGGTCAGGGCCTAGGCAAGGAATACAGTACAAATGAAAATCCTTATGAGGTATTTGCTTCCCACAAGTAATGCAATTATTAACTTTTACTGACATAGGTATGGAGCAAGAAAGAGTTTCCTTCAGATCTGAAACTCAAACGAAAATTTCAGGAGTCAGCCGACCGGCACTTGCGAACTGCTTCTGCTTCAGGCACTGTGCAAGAAAGACTGATGTAATGGCGTCAGCTGCAGGTTTTATACCCCTGACGACCTGACGTCATGGAAGAAGGGACAGCAACCGACGCAGGACCCAAGACTTTATTAATCGGGCCGACTGAGGGCAACCTGCCAGCAGATTACCCAAATGTAATGACTGCAACAGTGAAACATGAAGAACATCTGCGTATTGGCTATGAAGTCAAGCAGTACATGAACAGCCATGAGAAGGATATTGCCGGCACAGTCATTAAATCTAATTTTATAAAAAAGTTACAGCTTTTTATGCTGCAGAAAATGCTGAAAAAAAGTTTCCCATGCAGGATCACTTACTGAAATATGTTGCATTAGTTATTAATCCAGCCAAACAATTAGACATTTCTTCAGGACATGTCAGGGATGTTTGCTTCCGTCTGGGTGTGTGAGAGTGGAAATGATGCTGAGGCTGAACAATTAAATAGACTAGTTTACCCAATATCGGCTCAAGGACACAGGGAATCTGACAGGCCCAGTAGATGGGCCCTACTCATGTGTGTCAAAGTACTGGGCACACCTTCTGAGGGATCTTTGTACTTAAGGGAAACTGCCACTCTTTACGCAGTTGATGAGTCTACTTTGCTTGCCACATTTCTAATGCACAAGCGGAAAGAGCATTTAGCAAGTTGCGGAAAGTGAAAACTGAACTACGTCAGTCTCAGAGTGTAAAAACATCGAACTCTTTGTTGGCAGTTAAAATGAATGAAGAACTGGACTGCTGTGATGTTAACCTGCTAAAAAAAGAAGTTATGTCCTTACCATAACGTTCCATGTGGAGTGCCGGCCGACTGCAAGCTCTGCATCGAGAAGAAGCTCGAGGACATCTAATACCCACAATCCCCCTCTGCCTTTACCTCAGATCTAGTTTGCAAGCAAACCAGACATAAAGCACGCACACATGCCAACTATATACATAAAAGTACATATATACAAACATACCAAGGGTATGATAGTAACACTAATACTGCAACAGCAGAAGGAGAATACTCCAGACCAGGCACCAAATCGAACGTTCTTCCTAAGGGTGGGAAAAGTGGGAGTGTAATAACCAAGGCGAGATGAACACTCCACATGGAACGTTATGGTAAGGACATAACTTCTTTATGTGAGAGTGTTCAATCTCGCCTTTGTTCTTACACATGGGTAGCGTCCCTAGCTCCATGATCCTGAGGAACTCAAGGGAGAACGTTCTTGAGCACAGTGGAACCAAAGGTTGCCTATCCCTAGAAACCCTGTCCACTTTGTAATGAGATATAAATGTATGTGGTTTAGCCCAAGTAGCAGCCGCACAAATAGTGTCTAAAGGTAAACGAGCTGCGTGAGCCAACGATGTAGAAATTGATCTGGTAGAATGTCCTCTGGGTTTTGCTGATAATGTTTGATCAGAAGCTTCATAAACATAAATGATACAGTCAGTTAGCCACTTCGAAAGAGTTCGTTTCATGACTGCAAGACCCTTTCTGCTGTCAGCAAAAGCTACAAATAGTTGATCAGATTTCCTGTGATCTTTTGTTCTATCCAAATAAAATCTGAGTTGTCTATGGACGTCTAGTTTGTGCAACATATACTCTAATTTATTAGAGTGGTCTTTAAAGAAGGTGGGTAATTCGATGGATTGATTAATATTACTAGTAGAACAAACTTTGGGAAGAAAGGATGGATTAGTCGAGGGATACTCTGTCAGAATGAAAAATTAAATAAGGATGTTTGACCGAAAGGGCCTGCAGCTCAGACACCCTAGCAGATGTAATAGCCACTAGAAATAATGTTTTCCATGACAAAAATTTCAAAGTGCAACTTGAAGCTGGTTCAAAGGGTGGTAACATCAATTTAGAGAGTAATAAATTTAAATTCCACGGTGATGTCGGACATCTGACTGGTGGTCTGATATGAAAGGAACCCTTTAAAAGGCTTTACAAAGTCTGTGAGCCATAATAGGTGCACCACTTTCCTCTACATGATAGTTAGAAATGGCAGCTAACTGTACTCTTAAAGTAGCCGGAAACTCCTTCCTGAAATAATTCAGTCAAAATTCTAAAACCTTATTCAACGGAGCTGTAACAGGGTCCAACTGATGTGACTCGCCCAGAAGACAAAGCTTCCACTTACTGGTGTAAGTCTTTGTAGTGGAAACTTTATGAGAAGCTACCAAAATATCTTGAACCGCCGATGTAAGGGGAATTGACCTGGCTAGAAAGGGAAGCGGAGCAGCCAAGCTGCTAGATGGAGAGATTCCAGGGATGGGTGAGGAACTCCTGACGAGTGAGTCAGTAGATCTGGCTCTGGGTCCAGCATCCAAGGTCCCCGAATGCGGTGATGCAATAGAAAGGGGAACCAAATTTGTGAGGCCAGAGCGAAGCAATGAGAATTATAGTCCTCTGAAGGTTGTTTGCTTTCTGTAGAAACTTTGCAATCAGGGGAAATGGAGGAAAAGCATATAGGAGACCCGGGAGCCAATCGTGCACCAGCGCGTCCCTGGGGACTTCCCTGGAGGGTAATAGGGCAAAGTAGCTCCTGCATTTGGCGTTCATTGGAGACGCAAACAGATCGCAGGTAGGCTGGCCCCATTTGCGAAAAATCCTTCCGCAACTGACTGTTTGAGGGACCACCGTGAGGCAATAGTATTGCTCTGCTCAGCCTGTCGGCTATGACGTTGGATGACCCGGGATGTGCGTTGCGATCAGAAAGCGACCGTGGACTCTGCCCATTGCCAAATTCTCATGGCCTCTCTGCATAGTTGGTAAGACCTGGTTCCCCCTTGCTTGTTTATGTACCAGACTACGGACATGTTGTCTGTCTGAACTGCAATGGTCCCTGGAGGAAGAAGGGGCAAAGTGTTGCAACGCCAAAAACACTGCCCTCAACTCCAGAACATTGATGTGCAGATTGTACTCCAGATTGGTCCATTCGCCTTGGACTGTCTGTCCCTGAAAGATGCCCCCCCACCCTATCAGGGAAGCGTCCATGGTTATAAGCCGCTGACGGTGTGGGTAGCACAAATGGTCTTCCGCCGGATAGGTTGCAAGTCTGTAACCACCACATTAGGTGTGATTTGCATGTTTTCGTTATCAATATTTCGTGAGTCAGTGGAAGTTGTTGAAATGACCATTGTGCAAATAGAAGCCATTGTAGCACTCTCATGTGCAGTCTTCCCAATGGTATCGCAATGAGAGAAGCTGCCATGAGACCCAAAACTTTCAGAACAATTTTGCTGGGGATTTTCTGGACGACAGAAGAAGGGAAATGTTGAATTGAAGTGCTACTATCCTTTCTGTAGGAAGTTTTAGAACTAACTGACGTATCTAATTCGCTCCTATGAATAAGATATGCTGTGATGGCTGTAGCAACGATTTTTGAAATTTACTGAAATGCCAAGGTGTGTACAAAGTTGTAGGGTGTAATCCCTGGCTTGTATCAGTTGGCCTGGTGGTGGCAGACAGGAGCCAGTCGTCCAGATGCGGAAACACCTGGAATCCTAGGCGCCTCAGATGAGACGCTACCACTGCCATGCATTTGGTCAAGACCCTGGGGGCTGTGCTCAGGCCAAAGGGCAGGGCTCGAAACTGATAGTGACTGGCTCCTAGCGGAAGCGCAAATGATCCCTGGACGCCCTGGCCATTTTGATGTGGTAGTATGCGTGCTTCAGAGCTATTGAGCGCATCCAGTCGCCCTGCTGTAAGAATGGAAGGATCGATTGAAGCGTGACCATTCGAACTTTTCCTTCTTGACAAAGGTGTTGAGATGGCTTAGGTCCAGAATTGGCCTCCAGTCCCCTGTTTTCTTTGGAACTAAAAGAACCTTGAGTAAGTTCGAATCCTATTTGGTCCGCTGGGACTGGTTGGATGACTCTTTTTCTAGCAGCTTTGAAATTTCTGTAGCTGCTGGCTCTGCAGATGGGGTGGTACATCTGGGAGCTTTCTTTGGAATGGGGTGGATAGAAATGGGATTTTGTAACCTCTGGTAACAACGCTTTTACCCAATTGTCTGAGAACGTTAGCCAGGCCTGAGGGTATAAAGCTAGCGACCCCGACTGCCTCCAGAGCAGGACAGTCGGGCCTCCTCTCAGGAGTGCTGAAAAGGTTTGCCAGGAGGTTATCCCTGTCACCTTGGTTTTGGACCCCTCTGCTGCCAGAGCGGCGTCTTCCACCTCTGCCCCCTCCTCTGCCTCTAGAGGGGGCATCACCCTGTGTGTTTGGGAAAGATCCTTGGGGTTTTCAAACCACATTTTCCACCACGTTGCCCTTTGGGGTACAGTCTGGAAGGGGTGGAAAAACGGACTCCGACAGCAGACAGAGTCTTTCCCTCCTGTTCACACCGGGTAAGGGTCTCCTTTACTTTAGGGCCAAAAGTGTGGCTCCGTCAAATGGGGCGTTAGTAAAGGAAGACTTGAAGGCTTCCGAAATGAACATAAGCGCATCCAGGATTGTCTCGAAGAGCAATCGCTGAAGCCGCTGCCCTACTCGATCCTTGGCTGCATAGGATATCAGCCTCATGGACGAGTTCACAATGGACGTAAGGGTGTTGAGATGCGCTGCAACTTTCTCTGAGACAGCGGCATCTGTAGCACCCTGGAGGGTATCTCCCAACTCTTTGACTAGATCCCTCTGTAAACGTGTAAAATGAGTCAAATAGTTCAGGGAAGCAGAGAAAGCCGCTGAACTGAAAATGCGCTTCCCGTATCTGTCCATGGTCCTAGAATCTTTGTTAGGCGGATGGACAGATGAGGAAGACTCCGACATCTCCTTTTCGTGGCTGCTGCCACCATGGCGTCTACTGGAACTCCTTTGGTGAGGTAAGCTTTGTCCTGTGGTGCCGTGATGTACTTATTTGGCTTCCTAGGGACTGGTTCCACCGTGTCAGGAGTCTCCCACGCCCTTCGAGCAATCAATTCCATTAACTCATCAAAGGCGGAGTGACCCAGGAGGAGGAAGGACTGGCACCAAATGCCTTCAGCAAAACTGACTCATCCTCAGAAGGGGGGAGGGCTTGCCAGTCACCTCTCTGTTTAAGGATCTCCAAGATGTCAGAAAAGAGACATCCTCTGAAGGTGACTTAGGGACCCTTCTGACTCATCTAAGTCAGTATCAGATGTCAAGGATTCTTGTGGAGAATCCAAGTGTCTCCTCTTACACAGTCTTTTCCTAGGAACTTTTTCGTGGGAGCATCCGAAGAAGCCTCTGAGGAAGAGGGGCACCCTCCAGGGTGGCTGAGACACTGGTGCCCGGCGCTTGGGCGTGGCCGTGGGTGCAGAGGAAGATAACGGTCCTTTGTGGGGAGGAGAAGCTGTACCTGCTGATGTGGTTGTCTGGGTAGACAACACCTTCCTCATGAGGTCGAAGGCCCCCGGGTCCCGAGTCGAGGTATCTCCCGGTTCAAGAAATGGGAAGAATCCCGAAACAGGAGCCGAAGGCACCGACCCCGAGGACGGAACCGAATCGATCCATGCCGAGGCCCGAGAGGGCGTCGGAACGAAACATCGGTCCGACTCGGTCCCGGAACCAAGGACGGATCTTGGCCCGAGACTCCGGTACCGGATCGGATGGAGTCGAGGTAAACGGTGCCGACCGAGAAAAAGACGGTTCTGGCACCGAGGGCTCCACAATCATCAGGTCAGCTTCTTCCGGCTCCGAAGACTGGACAGGTCTCGGAGGAGGAACAGGTGGAGATAGTGGTAGGCCTTCAAATCTCGACATCAACTGAGAGGAGACCGAGATAAGCTTGGATAGGGCCGTATGCTCCATCAGTTTCTGCACCACACGGTCCACATCGGTGTCGGAAAGGGGTCTAGAAGAACGAGTCGAAGGGATCGAAGACGGAGCCGACCTCAGCAGAGTCGGTGGAGGGAGCTCCGTCACGGTTCCAAGACTCGAGGCTCGAAACTGCCAACAGTTGAACACTCGGCCCGAAGTCTGTGGAACCGGTGATCTAACTAGACCAAGAGCTCGGAGCCGATGACTTTGGCTCCGGCCTTCGACCTTCGACTTGGATGCCTGGTCTGAAGCATCCAGAGCCTCCTGGAAAGAGGGTTTCAGCAATCCTCTGTCCATCAGTTTCCTCGCCTATCTGTCATGACCCTCCCACTAAAAGAGTGACAAATAGAGCAGTCCTCTTGTAAGTGGAGAGGGCCAAGACAGTAGACACAGGAACTGTGGTTGTCTGTGACCGACATCTTTTGGCCACACTGACAACGTTTGAAGCCAGATTTAAATTTTTCTGACATAATAACAAGAAAGAAAGACAGTCCAGTAAGTAAAAGTCACTTCCAATGAAAAACAGTCAAATCCGGTAATAAGTGTCAATTCCTTAATAAAGCAGACTACAACAAATACTTAGTCAAAGTAATTCAAGAAGGGGTGGTAGGCCCCGAAGAACTCTGTATCCTTTAGTTAAACTAAGTAACTAATCTAAGGAACCGAGATATCTAAGTCCACTCACACACCTACTCTTAACTTTTCATTGACTAGATTTAAAGTAATTTTTTTGAAAAATCTAAACAGAAAGAAAAATTCTTATCTGTAAAAGCCTCGAGCTAGTCCCCAGCGATGCGTATGCAGCAGCGGCAAACTAGATCTGAGGTAAAGGCAGAGGGGGATTGTGGGTATTAGATGTCCTCGAGCTTCTTCTCGATGCAGAGCTTGCAGTCGGCCGGCACGGAGCCGAGGATCGGCTCCGAACCCATGTGTAAGAACAAAGGCGAGATTGAACACTCTCACATCATGTTTTAGAGGCTGCCAAGAAAGCCACAGCAGCATATAAGTCTACATCTGATGTATGACAGGATGCTATTTAACTTGGTCTAACTAAAATTTGTGTGACTTGTAATATGTCTGTTTAGAAAATGTAGTAAATGTGAGTTATATTTTTGTAAAGTGCTGTTGCATTTACTTATGGTGTGGTTATGATATTGCAGATTATCAAATAAAGGCTTTGGATCTAAGGAGTGTGTTTTATTGAATTTTACAAATGTTCTACCATGCTCCATGGCAATGGCACGTTTTGCGCAGTGCGAAAATACGGTGTCCCACATTTTGACCATTTGTCACACACTGTTAAGAGGCCAATGTGGAACACAGACCCTAA